>NC_133776.1:75154817-75396151 GCF_003597395.2 Chelonoidis abingdonii
CCAAATCAGCAACACCATCACTGGTTCATCTGCCAGTCCCACAGCCATCAATATGACAGCAATGCCCTTTGGCTATGTACATAGGCCAAACTGGACAGTCCCTACGAAAGGATAATGGACCACAAATCAGAATATTAGAATTGCAATATACAAAACCTGTAGGAGAGCACTTCAAACCTCCTGGACGACACAATAGCATATTTAAAGGTAGTCCATCCTGCAGCAAAAAAACTTCAAAACCAGAACTTTCAAAGAGAAACTGCTGAAGCTTCAGTTCATCTGCAAATTTGACATCCAAATCCAGTTTCAGGATTAAACAAGACTGTGAAATGGCTAGACCAACTACAAAAGCAGTTTTCTCCTCCCTTGGTTTTCATACCTCAACTGCTAGAAGAGGTCCTCATCCTCCCTGATTGAACTAACGCTCGTTATCTCTAGTCTGGCTTCTTGCTTGCATATATATACCTGCCCCTGGAAATTTCCACTACATGCATCTGACAAAGTGGGTACTCCACCCACGAAAGCTCATGCTCCAATACATTGTCAGTCTATGAGATGCCACAGGACTCTTTGCTGCTTTTATCATAAGGTGTCTCACGTTAGTGGCTAGATAATAAATCTGACAGAGAGTAAGTAGAAGCCCCTATTGCTGGAATGAAACTCATTTCTGAATGCAATCCCTAGAATCATAGATTAATTAGGGTTGGAAGGACCTCAGGAGATCATCTAGTCAATCCTGCTCAAAGGCAGGATCAATCCCCAACTAAATCCCCAAATGGCCCTTCAAGGATTGAACTCACAACTGTAGGTTTAAACAGGCTAGTGCTCAACCACTGAACTATCCCTCCCCCAGTTGGTCTCACTGTACAGCCTACTGGAGATGGAACACTTGGGACACTGGATGGGGGAGCCAGTGCTCTGAGGTGGCACTAAAGCATTCTCTCTTTCCTAAATGCTTGTCTGCTGGTTTTTGCTCACAGGTTCAGGGTCAAACTGATCACAAATGTAAGGTCTGGAAGGAATTTTCCTCTCGGTCAGATTTTTTGGGGTTTCACATTCCTCTTCAGTATGTAGGTTTGGAAACACTTGTCAAGATTATCTGGGTATACCTTACCTAATCATTGTCCTGCCACAGGAGGGGCCTCAGGCACTAGTGCACCATCTCCTCCTATTATCTTCCTCTTGCACATAATAGTCTAGTCTGCCATGGGCCATAATGATTTGATCTAATTTTGGTTGTTGAGTTCAATGTGCGGGAGCTGGGTGTTTTGGTGGCTGTGATGGACAGGAAGTCAGATTAGATGATCTAGTGGTCCCTTCTGGCCTTACTCTCTATGGCTATGACAGCCTTTAAATTGTGATTTGAGGGCTTCAGTAACTCAGCCAGCGGTTAAGAGTCTATTTCAGGATTGGATGGGTGAGGTTCTGTGGTCTGCAATTTGCAGGAGATGAGACTAGATCAGGAGTGGGCAAACTTTTTTGGCCTGAGGGCCACATCTCAGTATGGAAATTGTTTGGTGGGCCAGCTGGGCCATGGGATTGGGGTGCACAGGGGGATGAGGGCTCTGGCTGGGGGTGCAGACTCTGAGGTGGAGCTGGGGATGAGGGGCTTGGGGTGCAGGAGGGTGCTCCGGGCTGGAATCAAAGGGTTTGGAGGGTGATCAGGGCTGGGGCAGGGGACTGGGGTGCAGGGGGAAGCTCAGGGGTGCAGGATTCGGGCAGTGCTTACCTGAAGCGGCTCCTAGAAACAACATCCTGTTCCCGCTCCAGCTCCCATGTGAAGGCGGGGCCACACTGCTCTGCGCTACACCATCTGCAGGCACCACCTCAGCAGCTCCCATTGGCCATGGTCCCCAGCCAATGGGAGCTGCAGAGCCAGCACTTGGGTCAGGGGCAGCGGCAGCATGCAGAGTCCCCTCGTTGCCCCGCTTCTGGGAGCCAACCGGAGCTGCTGCGTATGCAGAGCAGAGCAAGGAAAGCCCCTGACCCCAATGCCTGGCTAGAGCATTGAAGTGGGGAAAGCTCCCAACCTCGCCTTCCTGGTGGGAGCTCAAGGGCTGGATTAAAAGGTCCGACAGGCCAGATGCAGCTCACAGACCGTAGTTGCCCACCCCTGGACTAGATGAACATAGTGGTTCCTTCTGGCCTGACAGTCTGAAGTCTATGAGTGAGAGATGTCAGGGAAGATCAGGGCTGTAAGGAGGAGGAAACACTAGTGATAGAAGAGTAGTGCAGTTTATAGTTGAAGTTTCCAATTAGATACCCATATTTTGAGATGCTTTAGGTATGCAGAAACTTTAGCTATTCAGGTTTTCACATTTTTAGATGCATGTCCAAAATCTTTGGAGTTTTATCTATCCTTGCTCTCTGCAGCAACAATAAAGACATCTGCCTGGTATAGTACTTTGAAGTGCTTGTATTGTCTGATTATATTAGATATAGATTTAGTTTCTCTACTCCACAGGCTTCTAATGAAACTTTGTCATAGCTTTTTACACAGGTCTTTGATTTGTGTCCTTCTGTATGTCTGGTATGCCAGGACAAGCTCCTCTGCACTTATCTGCTATTGATTCACATGTAATGTATAAAGCAAGCCATATTTTAAACTTACAACATTATCAGCAGGTCACTCTGGCTCTGCAATGTTTGTAACCTCAACAAAAGACCAATTAATGGGCATTAGGCTGCTGATAATTTCTTTGAAACAATTGTGTTCAGTTTCACTGTTTGACAAAAGTCATTAAGTCAGTTCTGTGATCAGCCAACAGCATTCTGTCAGTGCTGGGTTATCAATGAGAATGAAATGCATGATAGAAACATATAGCCAGAATTAGTGTTTCTTCTTTCTCTTAAATGACCTGAAGAGGCTGGATAAATTAGAGGACCTGGATTATGATGTTCCTTGTATCTGACTAATTCCACTTCACCTCTTCCATGGGTAGAGAAGGGTAGGAGAGTCTCTCCAAATTGGGGGTGAGGGTCAGCCTATGTGGAGGTAGAATGAAAAAGAACTTTGAACAGCACTGTCTCACACCCTAAATATCTAGTCAAGTTTTCATTAGTGAAGAATTTTGGATGACAAAATAAATCTACAGTTAGAACCTGTTGAAAAAGCTCCATGCCAACAGTGCTCCCAATCCTGGTGTTAAACTGAGAAGGTGGCTTGAGGCAAGTGGGCATGGCTACATCACAGTTATGCTCGGACTATTATCAGCTGCAAAACAGCCTTGGAGCTACTCTAGTTTACACTGGGTGGGCCACACTGTTCACACTGTGTTGTATCCTTTCCCCACCTTGTGTCTGTCTTGTCTGGTTAGACTGTAAGCTCCTCAGGGCAGGAACTGTCTGCTACTGTGTGTTTCTACAGTCCATAGCACAATGGGTGCCAACTCTTGCTTGATCTTTAGGCGCTACCCTAATAAACATGATTAATAATAATGATGGGATCTAGTCCTTAAGCCCTAACCCTGCAGTTCATTATGGACAGGTGTATAGCTGTGTCTGTGTGGAGTCCCACTGACATCAGGGGTGCTTTGTATGGATACAACCTTTAGAATGGTAGGTTCAGGGCCTTACAAAGCAAGGTCTTCTGGGTTTGAACTTATAGTTGTTTTTAAAACCCTTAGAGCATTATTGGGCATCTGAGTAATATGCATATCTATCTTGAGAATTCAGTAATTCTAGGACTATGATTACATCCAGTAGTCCAGTGTTATTGCTGACACTGACATGCAGGTACCTGTAGGAATAAATGATGCGTATAAGTGCCCATCAGTGATAGAGTGGGTATACCTTGCCAAGGAATTGGCAGAGACAGAGTTAATGTTTTCTTTCTTTTTGAGTAAGGAAAATGCCACAGCTGCCTGCCATAACTGCAGTGATTGTCAGTGTACCAAAGCTGGACCAGCTGTGATAGATTAAATCATTTCCCTAGTACACTAGCCCTAGTGCTTGGGGGAGCTGAGGTTGGCTGGCATTGAGAAGTAGAATCTCCTTGAGGTAAGTAAGCTACATTAGTTGCAAATGGTTTATTTCAGGGGGGTGGCTTTAAGCACAGGGAGCTGCCCTTTGTTGATTAAATTCATTTGGAAACCAGGCTGAATTAAGCCTTTAGTTCTCAGTTTAAATCACTGACTAGAAAATGTTTGACCATGTACTAAAATGCCTGGCCAAATCAGTCAACTGGACTTTTGGACTTGTTGGTATTTGTCCCCTAGCTGACTATGCCTTTCTTGATTTATTGCACCCCATGCTCTTTGGATACCTTGAACTTCTGTAAGTAGGTGTGTATCCTTAACATTTCTAAGTAAGACACTCGGTTGACTTTAAAGAAGAGGTTCTTAAAATCTGTTTTCTTTGTGGTGGTGGGATTCATGGTGAGGAAAAGTGCATCGTTACAATATTTTCTACCCTATTATAAATACAATAGGCAGATAACCTTTGAAGTTTAAAAAAACAAGTGTTTGCTTTGACCACTTTTAGCTGCTGTAGGTCATATGATATACCTTCAATAATTCATTTTAATTAAATGTTCTGTCCCATGATTTCATTGTGTGTTTATGAAAAAGGTATGGGGAAGCCAGTGCCAAATAAATACTTCTGGACTTCACTTATCTTATAAGCCCTTTCTCACAGATTCCTGTGGGTATTTTTTCCCTCTGTAAAATTGCATTCTGTATGCTGGAGCAGAGCTCATTGTTTTTTCTGTCTGACTCAATTTCATCAGCTTGGATTGCAGACCTTTTGCCCACATAATAAGGTGCATGTGGCAGAAAAGGTTTTCCCATATTAATACGGTGTATACTTTGTATGGAAATTACCCTAAAAAAAAATTTTGTTTAAGAATGCAGAAAGTCCTAGGAAGTTATAAAAATCATGTTTGTGATTCAAATGATTCACAGGCCAAGAACCTTTTGAATCAATCTCTGTTGTGGAACTTGGTAGCCACTAGGCAGATATAATAAAAGGGTGAATTACACTTATGCTACTTATACCAATGTAACAGTTATTTTCTTTTTACATCAGCCTCACAAAATTGTACTTGATTGTTTCCCTCAGTAAGTAATATTTTTTTGACTGGTAAGTGAAATATCTTAATTTTTCTCAATCTCTTGATGGACAGGTGAGCAAATCTATTTTTTTGCTCAGCTACTGAGAATAGTTTTCATAACTTTTTTTGCACGTCTTCTGTATAGTGGCATAAAAATAAATTAGTAGTACTGTTTTAAAGAAGGGCACAACTTCTTCCTTGCTTTTTAAATCCCAGTCTATGCTTAGCAGCATCAGACTACAGCATGACAAAGGAAGCTTTATAACAAAAATTATCTGGTGATAGTTATCTTTATCAGATTGCATATGTCTTGCATTTTAATTCTTTGACGTACTTAAATAGTGTTAAATTAATCACAATCTACAATCAATAGTTTATCTTCTATATTAAAAATTGATGGTTTGGCAACTACCTTAGTATTTATTTGGCAACACTTTGTACTGCAATTCTGTTCATGTAAGTTTGATTGCTATATATGTTTTATATCTGTACAAATGGAGATAAGATAGCTCTGGGGTTGACAATGAGAAATCAAGCCTTTGGCTTACTGGTCAAATAGCTAATTCCAAGATAGGATTAATTTAGACAACAGTTGTTGTTGTGACAAATTGCCACCAGTTAACTTGGACTTTAGACTTCTTTGGGGCTTACCCCTTACCTTTGCTAATAAAAACCAATGTCCACAAGAGACATTGATGAATCTTAAACTGGAACTTTAATTGTAAGGAATCAAAATATCATGAACATGATAGATTAATAATCACTTTTCAGAGGGTTAGTTCAAGTTGAATTTACACTCCCTCAGCCTCTCAGAGCTGTGGCACCGTTAAAACTACCACTGTAGCATTTTGACTTTAACCGATCCAGTAGCCTAGGATTTATTGGCATGCTTACTATTCTTGCCATTCTCACATCTTCCATAAAATTAAACTTCTTACCACTGTTATAAATATTAAATTGTTAATATGTGAACATCTCTCTGAAGACAAATAGTGCTTTAAGTGCTGTCTCATTCCTGCTTAATTTGAGCCACCATGTAATGACTTCTCCCCACCTCAGCTAATTAGTTAGTTTTGATTTGATGACAAATCTTTCTTCCATTTCTGTCTGTATGCTCCTGCCTAAGTACAGAATGCCCTGCTGATACCAGTTTTAAATCTCTCCTAAATCTAGAGTGACCAGACAGCAAATGTGAAAAATTGGGACGGGTGGGGGGTAATAGGCACCTATAGAAGAAAATGCCTCAAATATCGGGACTGTCCCTATAAAATAGGGACATCTGGTCACCCTACCTAAATCTCTTGTGTGGGCTATAAGTCAGTAGTATTTACTAATAAAACACAGAGAACTGTAAGGCAATGTTTCTCAAACTGGGGCTGCCGCTTGTGTAGGAAAAGCCCTGGTGGGCCGGGCCAGTTTGTTTACTTGCCCTGTCCGCAGATCCAGCTGATCGCAGCTCCCGCTGGCCGTGGTTCACTGTTCCAGGCCAATGGGAGCTGCTGGAAGTCTGTTGTAATGCACTACTGTGGAATACCAAATACAAAAATAAATATAAGGCCTTTTATCCGTAAGGCTTACAAATCAACCCAAAGCCTTGACAGCGCAATAAGGTGTGTGAGGGTGCATCACCACAAGCATGTGCATGAGACTGTGTTCCTAGCTCATTACTGGCAGGAACTCCTGGAAAGCAGTGATACTGAGTGCCTGAAATCATGGGCTGATAACTACCCCAATTATAAGCAGGTGTGACTGACCCCTGATCAGGAGTAGCAACCTTAGCACCTGTTGACTGTCATTAGTTCCTTTTTTGCTGAAACAGTTAGAGGAAATGCCCTATACTGCATCGTTTGTAGAAATCAGGAATCAGTTTAAATTCAAATCCTGTGGTGAACTTGAGTTTTGATTTTGTTTTAAACTAAATTTTCTTGCCTCTTAGTATGTCAGTATGCAGGGGGAAAGGACTGGGATTTGTGCTGTGTAAGGTGATTGGTGCCTCATGTGGCCCCAGTTACTTTTCTCTCTCTTCTGTTTCCTTTCAGTTTTGCATCTCACAGTTCTCCCCCATCCTCCTTTTTTCTTTTTTAACTCAAGCTCAAATTCTGTCTCAAATTGACCTTTCTCTTGTCACAAAGCCCTTTGTTTGACTACATGTGATATATGCAGTTGGTATATATTCTTCTAATGAGGGTGCTATGCTACCACCAACACTTCAAGATTGTACTTCTAAAGGTACACGTGGCATGATGAAGCAAAACTCTAGACTTTGAAGTTTCCAGTGACCCACTGGTACCTAGGGTTGCCAACTCTGTAATGGCACAAAACTGAATGCTCTTGCCCCGCCCCTTACTCAGGCCCTACCACTGCCCCACCTCTTCTCTGAGGCCCCACCACCTCTCGTTCCATCCTTCCATCACTCACACTCCCCTACCCTCACTCACTTTCACCAGGCTGGGGCAGGGGTGTCGGAGGGGGCTGCGGGCTCTAACTCGGGGTGTGGGCTCCGGGATGGGGCCAGGGGTGAAAGCTTTAGGGTGCAGGAGAGGGGTTCCAGGCTGGGGCATGGGGAGGTGAGGGCTTCGGCTGGGGGTGTGGGCTCTGGTGTGGGCCTGGGGATGAGAGTGCAAGAGGGGGCTAGGGGTAGGGGGGGTTGCAGGCTCTGGGAGGGAGTTTGGGTGCAGAGGAGACTCCAGGCTGGGGCAGGGGGTTGGGGTGTGGGAGGGGGCTTGGGGTGCAAGGTCCTGGCATCACTTACTGCAGCTCCCAGGAAGCGGCCACCAGGTCCCTGCAGCCCCTAAGTGCATGGATGGCCAGGGAGGCTGTGTGTGTGGCCCTGCAACCCACAGGTGTCGCCCCCGCAGCTCCCATTGGTTGCTGTTCCTGGGCAATGGGAGCTGTGGAGCCGGTGCTGGGGGTGGGGGCAGTGTGAGGAACCTCCCTGGCAACCCTTGGACCTAGGGGCTGCAAGGACCTGGCAGCCACTTCTGGGAAAATAGTCCCAGGTCCCTGCTGTGCTGCCGACCGGACATTTAATGACCTGGTTAGCAGTGCCAACCAGGGTCCATTTTTGACCGGGCATTCCAGTTGAAAACCAGGTGCCTTGCAACCCTACTGGTACCAGCCATGAGAGCATGACTTTGAGGAGAAACGTTGCTGTGTCATCTCCCTTTTCTCCTTCTCCACCATATCCAGCACTAACAGGAAGTCCTACCCAGGCATAGTTGCCCCTTGTCCTGCTTCTGAACATGTAATACTAGGAGCAGGAACTAGAAGAGCAACTAGGTAGCAACTACACTTGGTCATAACATTTTTGATTAAATGAAGTTGTGTGTAAATATGTTGTTTCTTCAAAGCTGGAGACATATCAGTGTCAATAAAATTGTCTGGAAGGGTAAAGAGACCCAATTATACTCTCACTTAGTGCATTGACTTAGGAGGCTCAGGTTCCTCTCCCTGCTCTGTCTGATTCAGAGCAGAGATTTTCATCCTAGCCCACTCTGGGTCTCCCACACTGCAGGTCAGTGCCACCACATTTATGCCTTCAGGTTTTGATGTAAGAATGCATATTATGACACAACTTTGTTTTCACAAAAATGTTCAAAATGTTCTGGTTTCGTTCCAATACAAAACAAAACTGACTTTAAATAGTTGCCAGTCATGAATGGAAGGGTAGTCCTCTGGTTAACTCCAATGTCAACTTCCCTTTGGTACTGCCTTTGTGCATTCCATACTAAGAGGAAATGCCAACACTGATATCTCCTACAACAAACCCTTCCTCTCTCTCTTTCTTGGTCAAGAGAAAGTTCCCTCTATATAAAAATGACTACTGTCAGGATACTGAGTTCCCTACTGTCATAAACAGATAGCTAAGGGTTAATGTTTCTTTTACCTGTAAAGGGTTAACAAAGGGAACCAAACACCTGACCAGAGGACCATCAGTAACCGATTTTCAAAGCTCAAGAGGGAATTTTTGGGGTGTGTGTCCTTTGTCGTTGTCTCTGCCTGTGCTCTCTCGGCTATGAAGTGATCTCTATTCCTGTGGTAAAAGCCTCCTGTCCCAGATTGGACTTTAGCGTCCAAAATCTGGTGCTTACTGAAACTCCCCAAGCTCACTACCTGCTTGGATATTTTCTCGCTGCACCAACTAGGACTATTGGGTTCCTATACCCCGAGTCACCCAACCTTCCCTGGGGGACCCCAAGACCGAGCCCTGGGTCTCCCTCTCTTCTCTCCAGCTTCCCCCCCTTCCCTGGGTAGCCAGTGCGAGACTACGACTTCACTCTTTGAATACAACCGGAGAGGCAAACAGCGTCCCCGAGGTTATGCATTCACAGCTAGACACAAGGAGATTCCCCTCCCTGGTCTCGTAGCAGTAACTAGAGAAAACTTCAGACACAAGAGAACAGAGATGATTCTTTTTCTCTTTCCCATAGCCGCTCTTCCCTGAAACAATAGAAAATAGCCCACAGCCTGGCTTTTCCCTCTCTTTGCCTCACTAGGAAAAGAAACTCCCACCAGTTTTCAAAAGAACTTTATAAAAAGAAAGAAAATACAAAACAATAATCTTGCATTAGAAACTCAACAGGCTCTTGCTTATAAGAAATAAGAATAAACAGTCTGATTTAAAAGATAGCCGATTAAACCAGTCCAGCAATCAAATACATGTAAATACACACACAGATCATCATAGCCGAATTACTTTGCTTTCCTTTGTACTCACAGATGTTAGGAGAAACTTTGAGATAAGATAGTTAGAAAAAACTTGTTTACCATAGCAGGAAACAAAAAGACCCCGAGTATACAAATGCCCGCCCCTGACTTTAACACATCCAGTTCTCTGATTGTGTCCTCCTGGTCAGGTGTTTGGTCGCTTTATTCCCTTACAGGAAGAAAATTAACCCTTACCTTACCTATCTACTTATGACACCAGCTCTTCTAATCTTCTGTTTCTAAGTTGTGAGTACAAAGGTAGAAAAACAATAGGCTTATATTGTTTTTTGTATTACATGTGTGTAGTTGCTGGAATGTTTTAAATTCTATATTTTTGGATAAGGCGTGTTATTCATTTTTCTTTAAGCAATTGATCCTGTATATTGTCAACCTTGATACAGAGACCACTTTTTATGTCTTTTTCTTTCTTTTTTATAAAGCTTTCTTTTTAAAACTTGTTTGATTTTCTTTTCTAGTTGAAGCTCAGGGGGATGGAATCTCTGTGCCAGGGAGACTGGAGGGGAAATCTTTGTGTCAGAGTAGCAAAGCTTACCTTTGCAGGGACTCTGACTGAGGGTGAAAGAAACTGGATCTCTCTGTTTTACATTTCAAGAACTGAAATAGGGTGATCGTCCAGGCCATCCAGGGAGGGAAGCCGGGGAGGAAATAAAGAGAGACAAGGAGGTATTTCCCTTTGTGTAGACTCAGGGCATCTGAGTCTTGGGTCCCCCAGGGAAGGTTTGGAGGACCAGAGTGAGGCAGGCACTGGAATTTCTGTCTGTGGCGCGATATCAGATCCAAGTGGCAATTAAGCTTGGAGGGTTCATGCAGGCACCCACATTTTGGACACTAAGTTCAGAATGGGATTATGCTTATAACACCTACACAGAAATGTGACTCATAGGGAAAGAACATAACACAGAAGAGGCAGCCAGTAGGAGCATCTGTCAAAAGTTGGGGGCAGGGAGGAGGAGACAGAATGTCAGTCACACAAGGAATTGAGAGATCTAGCTATTTCCATATCTGTGTTCAAAGACAGTATTCCACAGGCTTGGCTTTAGATCTCAAGATTCAATATTTTATTAATTTAAACTGATTTGCGGAAGAGCAATTGATTTTAAAAAAGTCTCTTTGCAAGAGATGAACCCTCAACTCAAGCAGCCCAGAGATTCCAATGTAATGTCAGAATCACTTTGTGATCTATAACAATTAAATCCTTCAAATCCAGTGAGTGGAAGCATGCTTTGGTTCCATGACACTGTTAGAGGCATCTGCCCTGAAGTGTGCATTGCATCATAGAATATCACGGTGGAAGGGACCTCAGAGATCATCTAGTCAACCCCCTGTCAAAGCAGACAAATCGCCAGACAGTTTTGTTTTCCTTTCTTAAACCCCAGTTCCCTAAACGACCTGTAGTGGGTGGACTGCCCACTCCCTTGAGAGTGGGCTGTGGCAGGCCGGGGAGCCTGTGCGCCAGGAGCCAATCAGAGAAGGGCTTGTTGTGAGCCAATCAGGGCCTGGATGTAGACAGCCAATCAGGGCCAGGCTCAGAGGTATATAAAGCTGCCAGAGTAGGAGCAGTCTGTCTGTCCCAGGCCTTCAACAGGGAAGTCAGTTTCCAGGGGGAGATTAGCACCATGGACAGCGCAGTGCTGGCAGGCTCAGAGGAGGCTAGAAGCTCTTGCCCCTAGCCGCCAGGCTGCAGGCCTTGAGGGAAAGGCCTAGCGGGTGGAAGAGGGCCGTAGGGAAGTGGCCAGGAAACAGATGGAGAAGGAAAAGGAGGAGGACAGCGAGGCTCACGCCGAGGGTCCCTGGGCGCGGACCAGAGTAGAGGGTGGGCCTGATCAGGTTACCCCATTCTGTATCTGGCTTGGTTTAAACAGTTTATAATCGTTCATTTGGTCTT
This sequence comes from Chelonoidis abingdonii, assembly GCF_003597395.2. Classification (NCBI taxonomy): domain Eukaryota; kingdom Metazoa; phylum Chordata; order Testudines; family Testudinidae; genus Chelonoidis; species Chelonoidis abingdonii. The sequence goes on from NC_133776.1 coordinate 75,166,481, forward strand.
TGGCATTTCAGCCGCACTTCTGCTAAGGGTCATGAGGTGTGACCTCAGCTCTACATGTACTGGTTTTCAGGATGTGTACCAATGCAGGCTCTTTCAAAATTTCTAAGAAGGTCTCAGTGTCATCACCTGCCTGTTAACGGGAAATGTCTTGTGCGGTTGAACAACAACTGTCGACGGGGGTTAGGATGCTGCGTTCTGATGCTTAGCCTGTTCTAATGCTAGGCCTGTTGGTAGGCCTCCCTCTGTTTTTCATCTCTCGTTGTTTTTTCCATCTCTCGTGGAAGCTGCATCTTTGCTGCTTCTTCTCTTTGTAGTCTTTCCATCTCTTGTTTGTGCGGTGGCTCATCTCCGGCCATCTGTGTCCATAGGTAATTCTATGTTGTTGTCCATTGCTTCCAGCTGTGCTGCTTCTGGCTTTCGTACATCCTGGTTTCTTGTGTTGGGTGCCTCTGGTGATTGTCTAACTCGCTGGCTCTCTGTTGCTCTCTGGAATCTGCCTAGCAATCTCTTTGTTTAACTCTTCTGCTAGCTAACCTTTGACATGCAGATTAACAAGTCAAACCAGTTTATTTACTCGTGTGTTGTTTGCTGGTACTTAATTCCCAATGGGAATTATATTGCTTAACATAGACCTTAATGTCACTTAATGGTCCTTGCTTAAAATGCAAGCTACCAAAGCAGCAGAAAAAAATTTCTCTCTGGCTACTTTTAAAACAAACCTTTCTCTCTGCTAAAAAGCCCTATAGAGAAAAAGAAAACCAATATTCCTACTGGCTTCTGGTTCTATCTTTCACATATTGCTCGCCACTCATATCATAAGCCTAACTCCCAATTGGACCTTATAGTCCAAATGTGGTGCCTAGCATGAACCTCCAAGCTTAATTACAGCTTGATCTTATCTCGCTGCCACCAGACAGGAATTATAGTGCCTGCCTCGTCTTGGTCCCCAAACTTTCCCTGGAGGGACCCAAGACCAGAAGCTCTGAGTCTTATCGGCAAGGGAAATAATCCACTTCCCTTCCCCTCTCTCTCCCACCAGATTTTCCTCTCTGGCTAACCTGAGGTGTAGCATGCAATCTTTTTACATCACAATACCAAGAAGCATGTCTCCTCTATTCCACAAGAGACAAACCCCAAATACAAGGAAACAGAAATGATTCTATCTCTTCCCCCTCCACAAATTCCTGTGCGCAGAGCTTACCCTCCCAGAGAGAAAACTCAAACAAGTCTTAAAAAGAAACTTTATATAAAAGAAAGAAAAAGACATAAGAATATAAACTCTGCATCAGTGACAAACAGGGCTATTGTTGTTATAAGAAAATATGAATAAACGTCTGATTCAAAAGATATCCACTTGAAATATACCAGCAAGTTAACGCATGTAAATACACAAAACAACATAAAGCGCTATATGTTTTTCTACCTTATGTCTTACCAAGTTGGAAACAGAAGATTAGAAGATAGAAAGAACCTTTCTCATTAGCTGAGAACAAACAAAGACAGACGCCCAAAAAATCCCCTCCCTGACTTTGAAAAATCCAGTTTCCTGATTGGTCCTCTGGTCAGGTGTTTGGTTCCCTTTGTTAACCCTTTACAGGTAAAAGAAACCTTGACCCTTAGCTATCTATTTATGACACACACACCCCTTCCTCCTTGCAGTACATCCAGCCACTAGCTGTAGAGACCACGCCAGATCCCTGCCAAGAGGGATTAGACTTGGAGGGCGGGTGGTTGCTTATAAAGGCTGGAATGTGGGACTGCTGACAATCGATCCCGGAAGGGGATGCAGATAGACTGAGGGGCACTGCTGGAAGGCAGTGGCCTCGAAGAGGATGCCGCCGAGCAGGAAGCAACACGGGTCCAGAGTCACCAACAGAGGGCAGAACAACGGACGGGACACCACCAGGAGGGGGCGCTCCACTGGACAGAGCTAATTCCCAGAGTTACCAGCAGGAGGTGCTGGGTGGTGAGTTCCAACCTGTTTACAGGCCCACTCAAGGATTGAGCTCACAACCCTGGGTTTAGTAGGCCAATGCTCAAATCACTGCAGAAACTGCTGAATGTAGTTAAATCCATTAGCCCTGTTTGCTGTACAGGAAGTTTGGCTTAAAAATGAGCTATGGCTAGGAAAGCCCTTATAGATTCCCAACTTTGGGGCAAGAATAGTTTCTGAGATGAGTGTTTCCATCTCAGCTCCATCACCAGTCCAGCTGGGCAGATTTTTAAAGGAACCACTGTAAACTGTTTGTGTGCGCTACGTTCTTTCCCTACCCTCTGCTAACAGGATTAGCTGTCAGTCCCACATAGCTCACACATAGTTGCATATGTAGATAAGTTTGAATGACTTGCAGGGAGAAGTTCATTTTTATGTTCACATTAAATAACCAAATGCTCCCTTATGTCTGGGAATGAGATAATTTTAGCTGGAGGGAGATTAATAGCTGTGTAATCCATGGTGACCTAAATGTGCAAATTTAAAGTAGTAAGAGGCTTGTATAAAAGTGTATATAGAATTCATGCTGAGGCTTGTATTAATGGATTTGGTATGTATTATTGTTTGCCATGTCACTGTTACTCTTATGATGACAGAATTGTTAAATTCTAATAATGAATGAGAGAAAATAGTTAGTGAGAGATCAGTCAGCTACAAGGGAAACACAGTGGGTACCTGCACATGCAGACAATTTGAAGGAATTCTGCCAGGACCTGCTCCAGCCAGTCTTGTATTTTTAATCCATTTTATGATTGTTTGCTTCTTGAGGAGAATTCTGAGTTCCCGTAACACAAAAGTATATTTTGGAGCTGGAATTGGTTGTGTGAATCAATATTTTTTCACAAAACTGACTTTTAAAAAACAAGGCTTTCTGTGGCAAATACCAAAAGCATAAGATTACTGTTTGCCTGTCAACTGAAATTGGAGCACCACCCTGTATCACTTAGGATAGTATAAACATAATATTGTTTGGTAAAAGGGTAAAGGATCACATTCTTCTTATGCAATAAATTGGGTACATTTTATGCTTTCTACAATAAAATATAGGAGATGCTTTGACAGTATTGACTATTAGTGCATTGTGGTAAAAGGAAACCAAAAGATAACAGACTCAAGGTCACTCTTATTTGGAACTTGCATCATTCAGTAAGTTTGGAGAAACATTTTCTGATTCTCCCTTGTTTGTATTTTGCTTAAAGGAGGGTTACGTTACTCTAAAAAGTTGAAAGTGAATTTCTTTCCTTGGACTACTTTGTCTGTTGTTCCTTACCAATTCTATTATGAAGTCACTCTAGGTCAAATTGCTTGGTCTCTGGCTGACTTGCTTTCACAATACATTATCATCTAGACTCATTTTTTATCATGAGTTCAAGTTTGTCCTTTTAAGTTACAGTAAATGTCTTAGGTTGACAATGGCAAACTCTCTTCTCCTCCTCCATGCCTTAAGGGTTATGGGATATTTCTAGAAATAACTAGTCAGTTAAGATGCTTTACCTCTGTGGTGTTATTGGAACAATAAACCTTTCTGCATGCAGTAGTTTCCCATTAGAGCATCAATGCTCTAGTCTTCTCTGAAGTCCAACAGCTTTTTATCACTAAGAGCAGCACTGTGCTATAGTGTATGTATAACATTTGGAGAAGAGAAAATGTATCACTTAATTCTAATTATTAACTGTTTCATTACAATAAAGCTACGTCACCCCTATCTACTCCACAACATTGTGGATACATTCAAATATTAGTTGAAAAAATAATTGATGGTTCGTGTCATAGGAGCTAGAACCTACATCCCCCTCAACAAGGATGGAATATATTATCTATTAGTGTGGAAATGGTAATATATAACTGCTGTGGCCAACAAGTCATACACTTAACATATGGACCTAAAAGCATGCATCTTTTGTAATGAAAACATTTCTGAGAATAAGAATTCTAGGTAAAAAAAAAAAAATCTGTACTTCCTTAAAAAAAAAACAGCTAGGTTTGTTTGACAATTATGTTTTAGTAGTTACAAAGTTTAAATGCAAATATAATATTCTTTCAGTAATGTGAACATCCCTTCAGATTATTGAATAGTATGGAATTTAAAACCTTGAAGTTTCTGTACATGTGATGCCAAACAGCATGAGACAAAAATTTGACAATATATTCTTCAGATAACCGTAGTGATTTATTTTCCCTATTATGCCTCTGACCTGGAGTATAGACTAGCCTTTAAATATAACGTTAATAGGTGCTGAGAATATATTACTCTGCCGGTAGTTAGGTAGGAAGGTATAGAACCTGGAATAAAAATACTTCCTCCATTTAATTTCATTTTCTCTAGCTACAGATCTATTGTTTTGACTGACCCAAAAGGTGCTATAGCATGCTCCATTAGTCAATCTTTCTTCAGCTTACTTGCTCAGTGTCACTGTTAAGGATATAACCTCTAACTTTCTGTAAGCAAATAAATTTCTGAAAGCCTGAAAGAAGAGTATAGCACCATTCAATTTATCATTGTGTTTCATTTAGAATAGCTGCAATTAAACCTAAGAAATATTTATACAGGTCTAGGATTATTCTTGCTGGCCTTTTACACTCATTTTCTGTAAAACTAAAGTGATTATACTTGCTTCTCAGGGTCTGTGGATTAATTCATGTTTGTCCAGTCCTCTAGAGACACAAATAACTTTACAGTATAAGTACTAAATATAGTTTATACTAAATTAATCTGTGCCATCATTTAAACTTTCCTTTATGCCCCCAGCTCTCTCATCTAATATCTATTTCTACTTGATATTTTTGACTGGAATAATTTTAAAATTAGTTTGAACAAAGCTCTTGAGATATAGTGCTGGAACACTACGAACATGCAGTTACAGAAGTTAGACTAGATGACCTAATTGGGGTCTCTTCGGTTTTTAATTTATATGATTCTTGAATCTGAGATGAAGTCTTGACACTTTAAAATTCTATCTGTCCTATAAGGGATTTTTTTTTATCCTGAAGGATGAATTCCATTGAAACCTCTGTAGAAAAGGCCCATTTTTTTTTCTATAGAACAGGTAGAATCTAAAGGCTTCAAGTCTGTGTATCTTTTTACTTCAGCATTCATTCATTCCCTCCTAGCTCAATAATCATTGCTATCTCCTTCCTCGGACATTTAAAAGTATTCCATTCCAACAGCTTTCCCTGTGCTCTTACTTTTCACTACGAACATGGCCTCTTACTTGGAATACAATAGCTTTTGTGTAGCGCTCACTCACTAAATTCAGACTCTGTGGAATAATTTGTTTGGCACCTTTTTCACATTCTTCTTTCAACATCTCCAAGTTTGATCATCTTTCTCAGTTGATATTTTTTTCTCTTCACTTCAATACTCTTAACTATCCCAATTTTCCTGACAGTGCTATCCAAATCTCTAGCAGCTTTAATAATAATTTTTTGGATTTTTTTCCTAAATAAAATATATTTGACTAATGTAAAAAACTGAAGAATTTGTGTTATAATTATTTTCCTTACCTGGTTATAATATGGCTTGATAGACTAAAATAAAAATGTTAAATATTTTAATAAAGTAAAAACAAACGTCTAAAGTAATTAGAGGGTCCCACACGTGTAATAGTGGGACCACATGGTTCTCTTTCCAGAATTGGGGCATAAGTAATTTGCATAGGAAATTGGCTGGGTTTTTTGCGGAGTTACTTTCACCAAGAATTTAACATCAGGTCAGTTTTATCTACTGAAGCTTTTTACATGTTTTCAGAGTATGCGTAACAGGTTGTAAAATGTTAGCCACACATTTGAGGGGAATTTTGAATTATTTTAATAAAAAATGATGCATTCTCTTTCATATGCCATGAAATCTGCATTAAGTTCACATCTCTATTAATTACCAGGTTGTTAATATTTTGTATCTTCAACAAAACTAGTGTAGCTCAATTTCTTTCTCATACTGAACAATTTCATCTATGTTGTTTGTGTTGCCAAACATTTCTTATTTTAGGCCACTGTCAAAATATATGTATGATAGTACCCTGAAAAGCCTGGCATTCCCAGGACTCTCCTGAACAGTGCTGAGTTTACAATGGTTGCAGTGGCTCCATGCTCAGAAGGGGCCCAGCCTGCTCTGCTTGCACTGTGCCCCGAGACCCCGCTGGCTCCCCCTGCCCACAACTTGCTCCTCTCGGCCTACCTGCCGGCTGGCCGAGGACTCCGCTCTACTCCCTGGCCCCATCCCCATGCTCCTCTCAGCCCTCTGGCTGGACCCCAGTGTGCCTCCGGCTTTGGACAGTCTCTGCTTCCCACCACCTGAGGGGCCCCACCTGTCTCCCCGGAGTTGAGCCACCTGGGACTGGTGGAGAAGCCTGGCCAATCTCAGCCAGGTGGAGGGGGAGACAGCGTGGAGGGCTTGGTTGGTCTCCTCCAGGCAAATGCATCTTGAGGGACCCTGGCCGGGGCAGGTCCTGGCCTGGCTGATCATGCCACTCCTGAGGAGCCAGAGCAATTCACAGCCCTGTGCGCCAGGCCCACAAAAGGTTAATCCATCCCTGCTCCTGAAATGTCTGTATTTACATTATGAAGTTTTACTGGAACAAGGTATAAGCCCCCAATCATGCAAAAATTTGGCAGGTACCCAACTTGGTGCACTGTAAGTAGTTCCATTAAGTTAAGCATGCATCAAAGAGTCCTGTGGCACCTTAAAGACTAACAGATGTATTGGAGCATAAGCTTTCGTGGGTATCCCTCTGATACTTAAGCATGCGTCTGAGTCTTAAACAAGATAAGGCCCATCCTTCAGTCATATCCAAATGGTTGGACTCTTGTGACTGTGTGGAGCCTCTTTGAAATCAGCAAGGCTCTGGCCACAGGTGCAGGAGTCTGCCTGAAGAGATCTGATTGCAAGACCATGGCCTAAGCATGCTTACACGGGGAAAATTGTTGTATTTTTAGTTAATGAAAGCACAGAATTTGAGTTTTCTGCGTGGGGAAATTATAGTCCTACTCAATGCTCCCATGATATTACAGAGAATGTTCCATGTCAGTGTGTTTTATAGAACATTATAGGCAGTAGTTAACCACTTAGCACGCGTCATCATTGGCTAGTAGAGATAGATTTGACACACAGTTTCTATTATTTTATGTGACTCCAACTGGCTATAGATGAAAATATAATCCGGTACATCTGAAGGTATAAAAATGTCAGTAAATAGTGGAATTAGAGAGCTAAACTTCACAGTGCAATAAGAAAGCTCACAAGCCCTGCTCCTGAAAGTACTTATGCATGTGCTTACTTTAAGCACATAAGTAGTCCTGTTGATCTCAGTGGGACAATGTACATGCTTAAAGTTAAGCATGTGCCTAAGCGGCTGCAGAATTAAGTCTTAGATTACTTAAAGTCAACCTTCCCATTTTGTATGATAAAGTTACTCCTTTTTTTTCCCCCTCAAATGAAAGTCACATTTTATTGCTAAGCCATTTATGAATGTACGTAGTGCCATTTGAAAAACAAACAGATGGTATATTGGTGGTATATCTATTTTGAGAGGAGTTGCCTTACCAAATAAAAATGAAGAAAAATGGACCCATTTTGTTTTAGATCCCTTCTCGATTTCTGCAAAAAGGTCCTGACTCACTGAATTAAATGAAAACATGCCTATTAACCTCAGTGGTCATTGTGTCAGACCGTCAAGGATTTAAACCAGGGGTCGGCAACCTCTGGCATGCGGCTTGCCAGGATAAGAACCCTGGCAGCCTGGGTCAGTTTGTTTACCTGCCATATTGGCAGGTTCAGTGGACTGCGGCTCCCACTGGCTGCGGTTCACCATCCCAGGCCAATGGGGGTGGCGGGAAGCCGTGGCCAGCACATCCCTCAGCCTGCGGCGCTTCCCGCTGCCCCCATTGGCCTAGGACGGCGAACCGCGGCCAGTGGGAGCTGCGTTCTGCCGAATCTGCCCACCCAGCAGGTAAACAATCTGGCCTGGCCCACCAGGGTGTTTACCCTGGCGATCCTCGTGCCAGAGGTTGCCGACCCCTGATTTATACTTTAACTATTACATAAATTGATTAATTTGCCATTACCTACCTACCTACCTTAAAAATTTCTGACAAATTAAAATGGTTCATTATTTCACAGAATCCAATCTATCATTAAACACTTCCCTCCTAAAATGTTATCAAAATACAGTCTTAAAAATGTTCATGCTGTCGTGATTGTGTCGAATTTTGAATCATATCGAGACATGGTCCATAAGGTGAACTGAAGTAAAACCTAAGAAGCCTTACTTAAGAGTGTAGGATCTACAATGTTGTATTTTATGTAAAGGAAAATAGAAAGTACATTCTTCATTGTTGGCATGTTTCTTCCTAAATGAATCTTTTAGGCTAAATTCAATCCTTATTGGTTTGAGTTGTGAAGTTTTTTATTTGCATGTGTGAGGGACAGATCTAGCAGGGCCGGGAAGTGTCTGCTGCTGATTTATTTCTTTCCTGTATTTTGAGGGCTGGGGGTGAAGTTCTGCAAGAAAATATTTAAAATGTAAAAGTTACAGATCATCCGTATCTAGTATGTGTATAGTTGTTTTGTTTGTTTGTAACTAGGCTATTGTGCAAATAATTAAGCTTAAAATTTATTCTAGTAATTTAAACATTTTTAGCTATTACAAAGCAAGCATTTTTGGTTTCCTCATTCATTTAATCTGAAAAATTCCATTTCTGCTTCCATATTACCTAAGTTCTTGTGATTTTGTTTGTTATATTTGTAGCATCTACGTACTGCTTTACAGTTTATTAGCATTATACAAACTTGGTCTCTGATACTGCTGTCTGATCTATCTGAATAAACCATAATGCATATGAAGAGTACTACTAAAGTCAGATAGGGCTTTTATTTTTTTATGAACATACCTTGTAACTTTTTCTTTTCTAATTGTTGTAAAATTACTTCCTGAATCTGAAATGTTGAATTAGCACTAACTTTTTGCAAAAAACATTGATTTAGAAATTTCCCTTCTTATTTATCTGACTATATACTCCTCATATCCACTGATAAATGTTGTTTATTAAACAAAAACTCCTGGAAGTTCTCTAATCTTTTCACTCCAAGTATCAGTAGAGTCTTATCTTCATCAGTATGTTTTCACTTTCTTACTCAGTGCCCAGCACCCAGTCAATCAGAACTACAATTAGGAATCCTTGGCTTTTCTTTTTCTGGTATCTGTTTCATTTATCTGTATTGGAAAACAAATTGTATTCCATTGTCTGTAGGAGCTAAAAGATGCCATTTTGCACTTTCTGATTCTCTATTAGAAGCTGTTGATAGTTCTCAGTAACCATGATTTTTCTGTCCTTCACTATTTGATTTCTTTACAAAAACAACTTATCTTGCATCTCTCCAGCTCATATTCTGTCAAACTGGAAATTAAGCTTTCATTTTTTTGGTTCCTAGAAGTTAGAGATGGGAAAGGCCATCGAGTCCAGCTCGCAGTCAATGTCGGCTTGTTCCCTCCGTTATATTCTCAATTGTTTTCTCTAGCAAAATTTTTAAATGAAGTGGTACAGCTTCCAATTTCCTGATGGAAGTCTTCCATATGGATCCCACTATTAGAAAATATTTCCTGAAATTCAGCTTAAATTTTTTTGTGCATAACTTCCTGTAAAGGCTCTACTATTTCCACAGAGTTGATCAAATACCTTCCTAACTCTTATTAAGAATTTTTAGCTCAAGGCAAAAATCAACTGTTGTGCTTTCTGCTTCTCTATCCTTGACAGCTGATTTTCCACATTGCAATTGCAATGTCTCTACTACAGTAGGTCACCTATCATGCAGAACATAAGGTATCTGTAGGTAGCATACACGTTTCCTGCCTGCAGTTTAGCTAAAGCAGGAGTCAGCAACCTCTGGCATGTGGCTTGCCAAGGTAAGCATCCTGGCGACCAGGCCAGTTTATTTACCTGCCGCGTCTGCAGGTTCGGCCGATCACAGCTTCCGTTGGCTGTGGTTCGCCGCTCCAGGCCAATGGGGGTGTCGGGAAGCTGTGGCCAGCACATTCCTTGGCCCGCACCGCTTCCTGAAGCCCCTGTTGGCCTGGAATGACGAACCGCAGCCAGTGGGAGCTGCGATCGGCTGAACTTGCAAATGCGGCAGGTAAACAAACTGGCCCGGCCTGCCAGAGTGCTTACCCTGGCAAGCCGCGTGCCAGAGGTTGCCGACCCCTGAGCTAAAGCAATGAAATTTGAACACAAATCAAACAGGTTAAGACCAAATTCTTTTTATTTATTTTTTTTGACTATACAGTACTTTATGGCTATGGAATCCATTGCTAACTTATTTTATAAAATCTGTTCTTTCTGAAGTGTTTTGACACAAACTCCTGAATTATTTGCTTTTTGAGTAATTGTAAGTAATATACAAACTCTTTTAGTTTTTCCTTCATCAGGAAATGATACTCTCTGCCAGTACAGTTGTTATGCCTGGTTCATTCTTGTCAGAAAGCTGTTGGGTTTCAGCAGATATTTCCCAAGTCATAAATCATTCCAGATTTCTATTATTTCTTAATTACTTTGTATGGGATGTCTGTTTGGAGATATTGTACAGTGATTTACAGTTTCAAGTGAAGTTTTTGCTAGCAGGGCTATATAATGACAACCTAGTAAGTCTGTCATGCATTCTTGATTAGTTTAAGGTACAGCGCTCATTACTTATACAGTTCTAAGATATTGTTTTATGTTGCTATGTACAAATATGAGTTAACAAAGGCTTAGTTCAGTAAGCATAATGTGTGGCTACATTTTTGCATATCATAAGAGCAGAGTAAAGTTTTTTATTGATTCTCAGCAACATAATAACTGAACACGTTTTTTCTAATTACTGCTCATTTGTGAATCAGTATTGTATAGCTATAAAATCAAGAAAACTGAATGGACACGAGACATCTGTCCAGGTACAGATAAGATTTGGTATGGTTTGTTGCTGTTTTAATAAAAAGGAGAAAGTCAGATTGATAGCCTATCATTTCAGCATTGGCTCCTGCTGCTTATGGAAAGACCTGTGATAAGGTTGAGGACAAATCTCCCGCTTTCTGTACCAGCAGGGCTTAAAGAAACATTTAGGCAACCCCTTTATATCCCTTCTGGCTGATCAAAAGATGGCATCTTTGGACTAAGAGATAATGACAATAATAAAATATTTAACAGTTCTCCAGCATCTTCCATCTAAGGATCTTGGAGGTCTTTACAAACACAGTTAAGTTTTATAGCAGTCCTTTGATAAAAGTAGGTGATAATATCCCAGTTTTACAGCTGTGGCAATACCAATACATAGTTTATGCATTTTTCTGTCAGATGCATAGGGTTTTTCATTAGTGGAATACAAGTCTCCTGACTCCCAGTATTATGTTTCAACCACTGGGGCTATGCTGCATGTATGTGCATGTGTAGGCTACACTGTATAACCATGATGTGAGGTCTGTACAAGGGTCTATTACCATTTCTAGTGAATAATGTATGTTGTCTACTTTTGATGACTCCTAATCATTATTGAGTCAGCTGGCTACACAATACAGTGAAATAAGTGATGGAGAGGATGAGGGAGGGAAGGAAGAGACGGAGTTTCCAAACACTATTGCCCTATCCTACTTTATCCCTTTAGAGTATGGAACATGTTAGGGAAAAGACTGTCTTCCTTGGGTTTCTACATTGATTAACACAGTGAGGCTCAGTCATCAGTCTTTGAATGATGATAAACAATGGTAAATTTGTCACACTTTTTAACTATTACTTACATCATCTCCTAGTTAAGAAATAAACATAAATGACATAAAACTATGCCTACGCTGACAATCCACATTTTTTAAAAATGGCCAATCTAGTGCCATGCTACAGGTTTTTTAGGTAATCAACATTCAGCTACAGATGGAGAATGCACAAAATAGAAGGAAATTTTGAAAGGAAATCTGCAGCATTTCTGCATGATCAGTACTGTTCAGTGACAAGAGGCCCAGAGTAGTCTGAATTTAACAGAAGGATTTCAGAATGAGGTTTTTCTTGTTTAATACACAGTAATCGGATGGACCTTTTCAACTATATGAACTATTAAGCTAGTCAAATTTGTCTATTAACAATATATATTCTTCTAAATTTAGCTCTATAAAGGTAGTTTTTCTTATATCTGTACATTACAGAGGTACATTGACCTAGAGTGAAATGTTAAGTCATTTTCAGAATGCCCCTATTAAAAGACATGCACATTCGGTCATTTTTTGATCAAATGGAAAATGTTCATATTTGGTCCGGTTTTGTATATGCTTTGACTGGTGGTTGATGCTAATAGGTAACTTTTATTTTGTAAGGGTTCTATGGCCTAAAGTCATATATGATTGAGAGAGAGGAAGAAAAATATAGTTATTTATTCATCACATAACTTAAAAAATACTCTGTGGGGATAAGTGATTTTGGACTTATTCAAGACACATTTTTTTGAGTGGGCACCCCTGTAATGGGATTCCCTGCCACTGGCTCCATGTAAGTTTTTATCCAGTGGCCTCTAGCCTGCTGACATGTAAACTTGATTGGAAAAACTGATTTCCCTCTCCCTCTTTTGTTCAACAACATTATTAATTATCTGGATGAGGGGATGGATTACACCCTCAGCTAGTTTGCAGATGACACTGAGCTGCGGGGGGAGAAAGAGAGATGCTGGAGGGTAGGGATAAGAGTGCAGAGTGACCTAGAAAAATTGGTGGCTTGAGCCAAAAGTAATCTGAGGTGGTTCAACAAGGACAAATGCAGAACTAGTTAAGCGTCAGTTCCCAGAAAAGGACCTGGGGATTACAGTGGACAAGAAGCTGGATATGAGTCAACAGTGTGCGCTTATTGCCAAGAATGCTAACGGCATATTGGGCTGTATTAGTAAGAGCATTGCCAGCAGATCAAGGGAAATGATTATTCCCCTCTGTTCGGCACTGGTGAGGTCACATCTAGAGTATTGCATCCAGTTTTGGTCCCCTCTTTACAGAAAGGATGTGGACAAATTGGAGAGAGTCCAGCAGAGGGCAACAAAAATTATTAGGGGGCCGAGGGAACTGGGTTTATTTACTTTGCAGAAGAGAAGAGTGAGGGGGGAGATAATGGCAGCCTTCAACTACCTGAATGGGAGTTCCAAAAAGGATGGAGTTAGGCTGTTCTCAGTGGTGGCAGATGACAGAAAAGAAACAATGGTTTCAAATTACAGTAGGGGAGGTCTAGGTTGGAGATTAGGAAACACTATTTCACTAGGAAGCACTGGAATGGGTTACCTAGGGAGATGATGGAATCTCCATCATTAGAGGTTTTTAAAGCACAGCTTGACAAATCCCCGGCTGCAATGATTTAGGTGAGGATTGGACCTGCTTTGAGCAAGGGGTTGGACTAGATGACCTCCTGAGGTCTCTTTCAATCCGTATCTGCTAGGATACATGGCTGCTCCTGCATTCCCAGCTATACCAGGGTGGTATAGGGATCTACAGCACAGGGGCTCTTGCACAAACACTCTTTTGTGCACATTACTCGTCCCCCTTATTGTGAAGGAGTCGACAGCATAGTGTAGCTTGTTGCTCATAATCTGTCTGTGACTGAAAGGCATTTTCTCATTGCAAGGTAATGTGGAATGTCAGATTTTCAATGTCATCTGTTTCACCGCTGCTATTTTCTACTTCAGTGCTAGCAGCACTAGCTCTGCTGACAGTAAAGACTCTGATGTCTCATTGTAGAATTGACTGGTAAGGGATGTGCACAAATCTTGATATTAGGATGTGTTTATGTTCTGAAGCAGCCTGATTTTTATAAACTAAACAAAATTATAGACAATTATAAGGCTACAGACCTCTGTGGTGTTTAATTAATGTGGTGTTTACCCCAGGATATGGAAAATGTCAGTTTTCATTGACTACAGCGGTGATGAGTCTGGCTATTAGGCCACAAATGTGAACAAGGCACTAAACCATTCTCATGGTGAGAGAAGATGAGGAGAAAGAGGTCATAAAATTGAAAGCTCAGCGGCTTTGATAGATATTATTTTGGAAATACAATTGTTTCTATTTTGGGGTAGTGTAATGCAAGACCATGCTCATATGATGTGCCAGAATAGTTTGCATATATTGCTGTTAGTGCATTTAGGATTGAATTCACTGCCCCATGCATCAAGCCCTGTTAATTAAGATTATTGTTGGAGTTTTTTTAATACTTAGTTTATCATGACATTCAGCCAGATGATCATACATGTGCTGCAGTGGTTGTGATGCCTGTAGTGAAAAATGATATGTCTCTTACTGGATAGGCGCCAGTTCCTTGGGTGTTCCAGCCCCAGAGCACCCACAGCAAAAAAAAAAAAAAAAAATAGTGGGTGCTCGGCACCCACCGGCAGCCCCACAGATCAGCTCTTCCCCCTCCCTCCTGCCCCCCATGATCAGCTGTTCAGTGGTGTGCAGGAGGCTCTGAAGGAGGGAGTGGGGGCAGCAAGAGGGAGGGGTCAGAAAGAAATGGGGTGTGGGTAGGGGCTTCAGGGAAGGGGAGGAGTGGGGGCGGAACCTGCAGTGGACCAGGGGTCCAGCACCCCTGGGAAAATCAGAATCGGCATCCCTGTCTTTCAGTTTCCCCACACATTTGTAATGGTTCTGCAAAATAATATTTACATCCAAGTCTGAGAAGCTCTGTGTCAGGCTGGTTTTCATCCCAGAAAAATAAAAGGAGCAGTTGTAGTCCTGGCTTAACATAAATAAACAAACATGGCAGGGAGATAGAAATCTTAGAAGACAGAATTAGGGAAGTAAATAGATCAGCAGGCTGAAAACAGAATGTTCTAACTAAGATAAGTAAATAAGTCAGTGAGCTAAGACACAGAATGTCTGACCTAGCTAAGGGGCAGGAATGCCCAGAGAACCCTTTACAAAGGGTAAGATAAGTTGGGAATGTAAAAATGAGGTAAAGAGTAGGTCAAACATGAACAGTGCTTGGATAAAGCATGCTGTATGGGGATTGCTTTCTCCAAAAAACTGAGACCATCTCAAAATGTGTAATGGAATATTCTAGTAAATGCAATGAAATGTGTAAATTATATAAAGGGGGAGAGGGTTTTTGTGTAACTTTGGATCTGTGATGTACTCTGCATCCACCCCCTGTGTTTCAGTCTGATCAACTCAGTACAGCATTGCTGTGTGTCAGATAAGGATACCTGACTGATCAAGCCTGGAATTGAACTGAGGTCTTGGGAAGCCTAAGGAAAAGAGTTCTTGAAGGCAATCCCAAGAATAGTGCAAGGAATGAAACTGTGTTGCTATTCTGAATGGCCCAGAGCACACTGTGCACAGCCCTATTTGAAAAACATGCAGCAGTGATGTGACCGTTTCCTTATTTCCTCCTTTCAACTACAACCCTTGACATTGCATCATCCTTTTCTACCTATATCCTCTCGGTCATCTAAAAGCACCGTCCAATATGTCAGTAGAGAGACATCTAGAATAATATGATTTTAAGCAATTTAGCTGAATTAGCCAGGATTTTCAATTGTGTGTTAGGAGGAGGAACATTCTATGCTCATTACATACCCTTCTCCTCTATATGTCTGTCTTAACAGATTGAAAGTGTTGGCTAGCAGTTAAATTAAATCTCCTTGAGCTCTGCTTCTCTTTCCTCCACTTCCAAATGTTTCTGCCATAGCTTGAATCAGTTTGGAAGCTGGAACTGGTTCTGAAGGTGTCTGCCTGCTTGATAAACAGGGCAACTTACAGAAAGCACATGACACCTGAGCTCTAGGATCTCGTGAGGTGCCACAAGATTTTAAGGTGTTGGTTTAGAGCTATGATTTGGGGACCAACTTATTTGAGAGATCATTTCTCTCCTCGGGAAGTTCTCGTGCTAGATTCCCCGCAGATATAAGACAAGGTGGCAAGGCATTCTCTGTGTAACCTATTGCTTAAATCAGTGGTTTTCAAACTTTTTTTCTGGGGACCTAGTTGAAGAAAATTGTTGATGTCCATGACCCAACAGAGCTGGGGATGAGGGGCTTGGGGTGTGGGAGGGGCTCAGGGCTGGGGTTGGGGTGTGGACTTACCTCCGGTGGCTCACGATTAGTAGTGCAGCCAGGGTGCAGAGGTAGGCTTCCTGCTTGTCCTGGCATCATGGACTGTGGTGCACCCCCAGAAGCAGCCAGCAGCAGGTCTGGTTCCTAGGCAAAGCTGCGCAAGCAGCTTCACATGACTCTCACCCACAGGCACGCGCGCACACACACACACCCAGTCCCCATTGGCCAGAAATGGAGATAGTGCTCGGGGTGGGGACAGCATGTGGAGCCCTGTGGCCCCCCTACCTAAAAGCCAGATCTGCTGCTGGCTGCTTCCGGGGCGTAACATGGTGTCGGAAAAGGTAGACACTAGCCAGCCTTAGCTGGGCACCACCACCAACAGGACTTTTAACTCCCGGTCGACAGTGTCGACCAGAGCAAAGCGACCCAGCTCATTATATACCACAACCCAGTAGTGGGTCGTGACCCATGGTTTGAAAAACACTGGTTTAAATCATCTTCTGAATCAGATGACTGGAGGATATCTAAAGTAATACCATTTTTTTTAAGTGGTATCAGAGGTGATCCTGGTAATTACAGGGTGCTATGCCTAATTACAGTATGAGACGAATAAGAACAGATTTATCAGACACCTAGATGAAGACAATATGTTAGGGAACAGTCAACACAGCTTTTGTAAAGGGAAATTATGCCTCACAAAGAATTCTAATAGATTGGAGGGAGTCAACTAGCTTGTTGATGAGGCTGATCCAGTTGATTGTAGTGTATTTGGACTTGCAGTCTTTGAGGTTCCACACTAAAGGCTCTTAAGCAAAGTATAAGCTGTCATGGGATAAGAGGGAAAGTTCTCTCATAGATCAGTAACTAGATAAAGATAGGAAACAAAGGATAGGAACAAATGGTCAATTTTTACAATGGAGAGAGGTATCTGTACTGGGAATTGTGGTGTTCAACATATTAATAAATGATCTGGAAAAGCAGGTGAATAGTGAGGTGGCAAAATTTGCAGACAATACAAAATTACTCAAGATAGTTCTGTTCAAAGGTGAACGAGAATATACATACCAGAATCAAAATGTTCTTGTAACCTCCTTGCCATTTGTTATAGAGGGTTTCATTGGTCACACCCATGTACACTTAGCTGATAAAATCTTATAAAAACATCGTGGGTACAGTATTATTGAAGATAGTATATATCTGCCATGGGATAGGACGACATCTTCACTTTAAGGATACAAACAATTTTTAAGGTCATAGTGATGGATCCAGTAAGCAGGGGACAACAAATCACATCACTTCCTCCCCCTCTGCACATCCTCTTCTTCCTGGAAAAGCTGGAGCTATGTTTCCCATCAGCCCTCTCCCTTCCCCTTGCTCTTCCCTTTCCTCTGGCCAGGTAAGGTGAAGAGTCTTGAACTGGGAAGTTCCTGGGATCTGTGGGGAAGCAACAGCTGTATAGTGTGGCAGGAACTGGAAAGAAGCTGGATGCAGAGAGGAACCCCCAGGAACTATATACAGAGCCACATATCAAACAAGCTGTGACTGCCGAACATCACAGCTGAGTGCAGGTTTGTGGAGGACTTATAGGAGAGCAGCGTGTCAATGCAGAGGAGTCCTAATGAAAGATACTAAGTGATCCTGGCTGGGAAAGCTGCAAGTGCCTATTCACTTGAATAGAGACTGGACTGAAGAGTTCCCCAGGCACTGTCCCAGTAACTAGAGTTGCCCGGTGTCTGGTTTTCTACTGGAACGTCCAGTCGAAAAGGGACCCTGGTGGCTCTGGTTGGCACCAGGGCTAAGACAGTTTCCCTGCCTGCCCTAGCTCTGTGCAGCAGCTGCCAGGTCCCTGCATCCCCTAGGTGCTGGGATGGCCAGGGAGTGGGAGGGGGATTTGGCTGGGAACTATGACCAGTGGGAGATGCGGGGTTTGACACTTGCAGATATGAAGGCAGCACGCACCACCAGAACTGCCTGACTGCCCATGTGCCTAGAGGCCACAGGGACCTGGTGGCTTCTTTCTCGGAGCCGCAGTAAGCACCACTGGGACATGCCTCCTGCCCCCCCCGTACCCTAACTCCCTGCCCCAGCCCAGAGTCCCCTCCCAAAGCCCTCCCCCTCCCCCGCACCCTAACCCCTTGGCCCAGCCCAGAGCCCCCTCCTGCACCCCTTATCCCTGGCCTCACCCCAAGTCCAGAGCCCTCACCCCTCCCCCAAGCCCAGAGACCTGCACCAGAGCCACTCCAGAGCCTACATCCCCTCCCATACTCCAAACCCCTCTGCCTCAGCCCAGACTCCCCTCCTGAACCCCAAACCCGTCATCCCCAGCCCAGAGCCCATGCCCTCCCCTGCACCCAATGCCCTGCCCCAGCCTGGTTAAAGTCAATGAGGGTAGAGAAGAGTGAGTGATGGAGGGAAGGGGAATGGAGCAAATGGGAGCAGAGCCTTGGAGAACAGGCAGGGCAAGGTGTTCAGTTTTGTGTGATTAGAAAGTTGGCAACCCTAGTGGTGACCCAAAACAACCGCTATTGCTCACTTTGAACTGTAACTGTTAAGCCTCTGTATCTAGGGTATTTGCAAACTTTCCTTTTCCTGCCAGCCCTAATGAAATACCCTAACACTTAGGTCCCAGTGACCAGACACATGACTATCGCTGCTAGCTCCTCACAAGGCCTAGCTGCTGCATGCCTACAGTTGCGGCACACTATTGGTATCATAGGGGTTTGGTGTACTCCAGTGCTGAACAGCCCCTAAATTACATCACTGCTAATGAAATAACCTGATAGTGATGGTCTTCTTTCATGCGGCCCCTTGTACATAGAAGACCCTCCTTGAAGGGACTCCTTAAGATTCCCCTCTTTTAAATTTTTCATTACATTTTTTTGTTAACAGCAAACCCATTAGCCAGATGTGCAGTGTTATAAATACAGTAGGGCTGAAACTGACCCCAGGTTAAAAGTCCAGCAGAATGTGTGCCACTTAATTCCCAATAAATTCCTCAGAATAGGTTTTAATTATTGGGTGAATTGAGTTGTGCAAAGGCGTTTTGCTAGCCCTCATCATAGGGATGAATTTCACTCTAAAAGAGTAGTCCTAAAGTGTGTGAAAGTCCTAGAAAGTCAGAGGGATTACTCTGTTTTCTGTAGTTAAAGGTTTTCATAGCCTGTAAAGGAAGATAGCATCTGTTTAGGAAACAAATGTAATGGGAATATATATGCACAATGTGCAAAGGGGGAACAGGAAGAAGCATTCTGACCTTAGCCGATGTGTCCTGTATAATAAACATCCTAATTAACATAAAGAGAGAGATGAGATTTCTTCAGCAAAAATATTTTTCATAAAAAATAGTGATTACTTTTTATGCAAGAGTCAATGAACCTTAACATAAACTTCCCTTTAGTACTTATGATTTGTTTTGTTTTGGCAGTGCTCAAAGATAGAATAATTTGTGTATGTTATGTACTGATTATTGACACTCTATTATATTTCTCTAGACTGGGATTTGATAGCTGACATCTACCTAATATGCTGTGTTATAGCAGTGTCAGACCCAAGATATTAGAGAGACAAGGTGGGTGAGGTAACATTTTTTTTTTATAGACCAGTTTACCTCACCCACCTTCTCTTTCTAATCTAGCTAATATGTGATATTGGCAAAAGGGACTCTTCCCACTTAGGCTTATCTAGCTACATATCAAATTGCTGTGATATCTTGGATAAAAGAGTATTCAATAAATCATAGTGTAATAAGTGTGGTTGAATGGTGACTCTCAAGGGTAACCACTTTATGTATAGATGGAATCATAATAATTTGTAATATTAAAATAGACATGAACAAAAATGATTTATCCTATTCCATACTCCCCCAACTTTTGTTTCTTACTCCTCTATAGAGAAGGAAGGAGACAACATTTTCAAGCTATAAGTAATGCTATAAGCTATATGAGGCAAAGTGATTAAAGGAATTCAGAGAATTCCTAACTGCAGAATACTAATAACGTCTGTAACATAAAATCCATAATATATTCCATAGCATTAATTTCTGAAACATTATTTAGTCAGATATAGTGAGCTTGTGCTAAACACATTAGCTAACTTGTAACATCATCAGAAAGATAATGAGCCATTTGAGTTTTTGGGGGTTTTTTCTTCCATGAACAGGATACCATTTTGACCATTTGCACTAAATATCTAATTTGAAATTGCAAATGTATTAATATTAAGGAAATTTGAGATATCTGCATATCATTCTTTCTAGCCATTGAATCATTGATTGTTAATCAGTTGTTTGACATATTATGCAGATGTAGTATTCTTTGGGTAGCATAGAAAATTCAGGCATCCAGTGTAATTTAAACAAGCACCTTAAGCATTTCATATTCAAAATTGAAATATGATTTCTATTATATGACATCTAGCAGGTGTAAAATAATGTGCAGCCAGCTGAAGTTACAGTTTAAAAGTCAGATGACCATTTAAGATCAAATTTTCAATTTTGTTTCAAACCTTTCCATTAATGTGCAGATCTGAAATAGCTTGTCTAAGATTTGAAATGTGCATATTAATGACAATTGCATGTCAAAATTGAGTAACCATCTCAGTATTTCCTTTAAGTGAACAAATCTAAATTTTGTGTTAATAGAAAATCAAATGCAGTCTTCAGATACACAAATTTAGAGGCCACTCTTTAAACTTTGGCCCTTCTTTTCCAAGTAAAAATATTGGACTCCGTTTAAGTGGGAAGTTTATGCACTTGATCCTTTATAACGTCTGCCATGTGCAGGTGTTAACATCATTTAACTGACCACCTGAAAATACTTTATTATTTTAAACATCTGGTAGCTTTAAAAATTTCTTACTCTTTTGTCCATAATCTATACACTATAATGCACTCTGAAAATGCATTCACGTTTAATGATACTGTGTCTTTGCAATGAGTCAAATAATGTGAGGAAACATGTTAGCAGTATTTTACATTGGTGACATTAGTATGAGGTAGGATAAAGTTATTCCAATATATACTAAGGACTTCTGAGGTTGTGTATTTAAAAAAAGAAAAGTGAAAAAAAAAAATCCCTTAGTTGGATTCCTGGTGACCTGGTTAATGGTTCAATGTCACTTTATACAAAAGCATTGGTTTCCTGCAGTGTCCCAAGATGCACATCAGAAGAGTCTGTCTGGGAAGCTATAGATCCACAGATACATGTATAGCTCAGTTTTGTTTCACATGGTGCACTAATTTAGAAATAAGAGTGTGTGGTAGGGAACCACACATTGAGCTAATTTACAAGCCCAGGGAGATACCAAGTGCAATGAAGGAAATAAAGGTTGCAATAGGCTAGGAAAATATGTACAGTCTGTACAAGCCAATGGATCAGCAGAGCTACAAAGACTGCTGTACACATCTGGTAAACAATCTTGTTTTTTGCATGCAAAAAACAAATCACCATAGGAGCTCCCATGAGATTTGGGACAATTGCTGCCCTTATAGGAACCCCAGATCATAAGCACCACAGCTGTGCAAATTGCATCCAGTCCCCCAGTATTAGATGCTTGAGAGAGAGACCTTTACAAATATTGTTGTGGTTTTAATGTCTGAGCTTAACATATTTATATCAGGACTTATTGGTTTAACCCCAAATCTTGTATTTTTCTTGTCACTGTACAAGTTTTCATTTTGAGGGTTTTGTTTGTAAGGGGTGATTGTGTTTTGTTTGTAACAAAAGGCATAATATTACAACAAAATATAAGATTTTATAACTATGCTACGGTGCTATTCTCCAATGCAGGCACAGCTTTAGCATTTGGGTCTATCATGAAGCAGCATACTTTGAGAGATTGTGAATCTCAGCTGTGAGATTTAAACTCTGGAATTGTATTGCCATAATACTATATAAATGGATGCAGTTTATTTTGTATTTGCTAATAAGACAAGTAGTTTGACAAATATCAAAGGGACATCTCTGAGTATTTCAGAGTGGGAGAATTTAGAGTACATGAAGATCTTTTTCCAAAAAAGTATCAGTGACTGAGTCACTATATTTCTTCCTACTCCTCAGCTGATCTCTAATTTTCTTTCCTTATCCATAAATGAAAAGATGTAATTGGACATGCATAGGTGGCACTACTATATTTTCCATTTCTTTGTGTAATACCTTCTGCAAGTCTGTCTTTGTGTGTTGACATTATTACAGAAAGCTTTTGGTAGTTTAATGCTCTGTTCGGTAGTGGAGAAAAATGGCAACCGGATAACACTAAGGGCAGGACCGGCGCTAGTGTTTTTAGCGCCCTAGGCGCACGGCCATTTCGCTGCCCCGCACACTGGTCCCGCAGCTCCGGTGGACCTGCCACAGCTATGCCTGCGGGAGGTCCACCGGAGCCGCAGGAGCAGTGGACCATCCACAGGAATGCCTGCAGCAGCTCCACTGGAGCCGCAGGACCAGGGGACCCTCCACAGGCACAACTGTGGCGGGTCCACCGGAGCTGCCTGCTGCCCCCCCGGCAAAATGCTGCCCCCCAATAATCCTGGCGTCCTAGGCGATTGCCTAGGCCGCCTAAATGGAAGCGCCGGCCCTGACTAAGGGTATATCTACACTTACCATGGATCAACACTATGGCAACTGATCCACTGGAGGTTGATTTAGTGAATGAAGACTTGCTAAATCAACCGCAGATCACTCTTCTGTCAACTCCAGTATTTCACTGGAACAAGAAGCATAAGGTAAGTTGATGGGAGAGTTTCTCCCATCGACCCAGTGCAGTGTTGACGCCACAATAAGTTGATCTAAGCTACATTGACTCCTGCTATGTTATTCACATAGCTGGAGTTGTGTAACTTAGGTAAACTTAACCCTGTAGTGTAAAGCTGCGCTAAAGAGTAACTGTTTCATTATTTTTCCAAAACTGGCAAATACCAGTATTTCTCATTCACATAGTGCTTAAACATGTACATGAATAAAGTTGTCTTGGCTCACTTTATATTGGACTATTCTGCATGCTTTATCAAGGTCAATAAGTGTTTATATATCACAATAACTTTTGAGTAGCTCAGTTTAAGATCTGTGACACATTAGTAATCCAGTGGGGTCTGTTTTTGTCAATACTGCTACTGTTCTTTTCAACCACCATACTGCTTACAGCAGGGGTTCTTACAGGTTCTACTTGTGTATCTAGGTTGTGGTGCTCAATTCATCATTCCACTTTTTTCTCTGTAAGGGCTTGACTTTGCATCTCATCTTCTGTAATCCCCTGATAGTATGATGTACACATGCTCCCTAGGAACATGACAAGAATACATAACTGTGTGAACCCACATAAAGGGGAAGAGTGTACTCTTTGAGGTTAACGTGCTTATACTCTTCAAAATGCTAGTATAATTTTGAATTGAGATCTCCCTCGCAACTTTGCCTTGTTAATGCAACTCCACTAACTTGTGCAGTTCTGCAATGTCTTTTGAAATCATAGATCTGTGTTCCTAACATCTTAAGGACTGTTTTTTTAAGAACTGTTTACTCTTGATCAGGAGTCTAAGGAAACAACTAGAAAGTTACTGGGAGAGTTAGGTTTGTTTACATTGACAGTTACATTGACTGCTGCCCACTCCACTTCCTGCAACTCCCATTGGCTGGGAATGGCAAAGTGCGGCCACTGGAAGCTGTGAGCGGACATGCCTGCAGATGGTCAATGTAAACAAACTCTCCGGCGGCCTGCCAGCGGGTTACCCTGATGGGCCACGTGCGGGCTGAAGGTTGCCCACTGCTGCTCTATATCCATTACATGCTGGAATATATAATTGCAACTTATTAAAATTCTCAAATCATACAAAAATATTTGCTATAATAATACTGTGACTTATTTAATCAATATTGTACTTTTGTGTTTTCACTGTTTAAAGTAAAGTCTATAATCAGGGGTCTCCATTTGTAAATATCACTAAAGAATGACAGACAGTGCAAACATCATAGGTGAACACAGCTTGAGCCAGATGTTCTGCTGGGGTACATTGGTGTAGCTGCAGTAATTTACACTGATAGAGATTGTGTTTTAGAAGTTGTATGTGGTGGTTTTTGTTTTTAAAAAAGGGGAGCACCAAATTGCTTATCCTTTACTGTAATAAGCCATGTATTAAGGAAAAGCTTTTTTATCATAAGCTAGTCGATGTTATGACCTCTGTGAGGTGGATAATATTTGGGCAGCCACTTTTGCCATTTATTTTTGTTGCATAAATCATAAGGGTCCGTAAAGCAAAAATGGCAATTTTGCAACATTGCATTTGAAAGAATTGAGCTGTGACCTAGTGTCAAAAATAGATCAGTTGATGTTTGCTTATATCAGAGGTTGCTGGATGCATAACATGCAGATATTAAATGTTTCTTCTTTTGAGTTCGTTTAATAATCTCGTTTTGTATTCTGAATGAGGAATCGCTACAGATTATTAAAAATTAAATTTCAATGTGATAGCAAATATGTGTTAGAATTTTTGGAGTACAACTCTCTTCAGGTGTTTGGGATTTGCTGTTGACAACACTCAATACTGCAGTAAAATCCTGTCTGAAATTTGTAGTGGAATCATGAGCCAGATTTTCAACATTGCAGATCACCTAGCAGCTATTGGGTGTTGATTACCTTTGAAAATCTGGCCTCTTCGCTTGGAAGCCTACTTGGGAGCTCAGCTCTCTTGTAAATCTAGAGCTTTCAGAATTGCTAGTGCTGACATCTTCTATGATGCTTTGCATCCAAGGTCCTCAACACTTTACAGACAATAAATCAAGCCCCAAAACATTCCTATGAAATAGGTATTATTAGCCCTATTTTACAGATGATGAAAGAGAAGCACAGATGTTGAATGGCTCAAAGTCTTACATGAAGTTTGTGCCAGAGCTGGGAATGTAACTCAGGTCTAATCTAATTCCCAGTCCTGGTAATTTATGCCTCAATCACACAACTATCCTTTTTCTCTTTACATATAAAATAGATTTTGATTTGGGAAAAAACATAAATATTAGGGGAGTGCTACAATACCTGGTTAAAACACAGTGTGCACATCTTTGGGTTCATGGAACCAAAAGCAGTCAAGAATTCTTGGTAACTGAGAGAACCTAGCTTTGCACAGCAGGGATAAAGAGACATTAAAGTTTCGTGTTCAATTTCTGAGAGGAAAAAGTAATGTTCTGCCTTTTGAGGCAATATAAATTTGTGAAGTTAAGATGGAGCCCTTCCTTTGGGACTAGCATTTAAACTTCAGCTCCAAAGATTAGGAAAAAGCAGATGTGTTCCCAAGGTAATACATGACATAACACCAGTATTAGTGAACTCCTGCCAGCTGATCCACAGTTCGTGTAATCTCTAAAGCTGCCCTCAGCACTGTTCTTCCATAAAAGCAGTGGGACAGAGCCTTCCCCAGAATAGGAACTAGGATTTGGAAGTGGGAATTCAAATTAATATTTTAGCTTAATGTATGGGACCATGTTGTAGCACAGTTATTATCTAAAGCAAACAAAAATGATATTAAATAAGAAAAAAATACTTTTAAAATAAGCATATACGTTCTCATAAAATATTGCCATATATCTTTATCTTAAATTACTGTAATGTACAATTGTGTACATATTTACTCAGATTTTTAACATACAGCTTTTCTGTGCATTGGGTGCTTCTCCCATAAATTAAAAATCACAACATAACCAAAGGGCTGCCCATACCTATATGCGTTTCAGCCCATATCCTCCTGAACAGCGTCAAAGAAGAGAGAAAAATATGAGCTTAGAAGTATGCCCTACAGGTTAATAAATCTGGACACAAGCAGATGAAGATGATGGAGGGAGTGAGTTCCAAAACAGAGATCCCATCACAGAGAATGTTCTTCTAGCAGTCTCCTCTTGTTTATACCTTGAGTGCCTCTGCTGAACATCTCTGCCCCTCAAGGCATACTGCCGCAGGTGAGATCTCTTGCATAACCAAGAATTAAATTCTTTAAAATACTCTATTACAAATCTCTCTTGCAAATAGATACTGTAACTGCTTAGAACATTACACCAAGTATTTTAATAATTTCAGCTCATCTAATGACTCCTCATGGAAAAATACAAAATGTAAGTATCAGAGGGGTAGCTGTGTTAGTCTGGATCTGGAAAAAACAGATTCCTGTGGCACCTTTAAGACTAGCAGATGCATTGGAGCATAAGCTTTTGTGGGTGATGAAGTGGGTATTTACCCACGAAAGCTTATGCTCCAATACACCTGTTAGTCTTAAAGGTGCCACAGGACTCTCTGTTACAAAATTTAAGTTCCCCATAGTACTTGGCTTATGTATCAAATCCTTCCACTTGACCTGAATAAAATTTTCAATACTTGATAATACCCATATTTATTTTGAGCATCCAGAATAAGGGTCATTTGCAGAGCCTGCCCTTTCTCATTGTATCATTTCCGTACATTTCCTGAATGTAAACAAAGGATGATCAAGAAGCAAAAGTACATGAGCCTGCAAAGGACTTACTATTGCACTATATTCAGTCAAGTAGAAAAAGAAATATTAGGAATCTTTCATCATATTTCAAGATCTATTTCCAGATCATATCTGTCTTGTACTAACCAAACCTGAATGCATTTTAGGACATCACTCATCCCTCTTGTAAATATAATATTCTGAGCACACATCTTATAATAAAGTTGTTAATAAAACATCTTAAATATTCTTGCTTTATTTTTAGGTTGATGTAATAATGACATACTAATTAGGTTGAAATTATAAAGAGTTTATACCATTAGCATACAAATATCACCAGCTGGGATCAGAAAGTATTTTCATTCAGAAATGGTATTCATTTGTACCCTTATTGGGGGTTTATAAGGTTATTTCTTCTTCCAAAGCACCTATAGTGAGCACTATCAGAAACATAATACTGGACTAGGAGTCTGTTCCAATATAGCATTTCCTATATTCTTATGAATGATATAGACACTGAACATCTTAAAACAAGGGGAAAAAAGTTTTGAATAGATCTTTGAGGCACTATAAATGTGTAAACTAGTACAGTATTAATATTTTCTCCAAACATTTTGTGTATTTTTGGCCTTTATTCAAAACCTTCAGGTCTCTCTTCTGTGTGACTATTTTTATCCTTGTTCTAGAAATAGTCACAATTATTTGAAAATCCTTCTTGTGCATTGCTTTCCAATTGAAACAGTGGTTAGTCCAAAAGCCTCATTTGCTGTGGATTTCAGTAGCTCTTGCATCTTAAGCCATTTTTCTGTGACAAGGACATTTTGAAATTTTTCCACTCTGCTTCACTTGTCAGGCTAGAATATAAGCAGAAAATAAACTTCAACTAGAAATGAATGTCAAACAATGCAAAAATGACAGTTTCATCAAATTGATGATGACTAAAATGATTTGCCAAAAGCATCAAAGCCTTCATTACAAATGGCAGACATTGTAAGCTGGGAAAACAAAAATATTCTAGTTTGGATGTTTTCTCCCTGACTCGTAAAGAACTGCAGAGCAGTTTATATTTACATAGATCAGTTAATTTGACATTTAATTTATAGTCCAGTATAAATTATATATAATGACCATGTTGATATCATCCGAAGTATGTCACCATTCTCCTATTATTCTAGACTTTTTTTTTCCCTTGATTCAGCTAGAGTACAAGATTAAACAGAGGATCTGTTGCTTTCTTATTTAAAATAAATGAGTTAAATGCATTATCAATAAGCTCTTACTTTTTTTCTTATGACTTTTTCTACTATACAGTTAAAACTGTTTAAATGGCAGCTAATAATCATTTCAATATTGAAAAGTAATTTTCTTTGGGTTTTTGGTTATTGTTCCCCGTCTTCCCCCGAATTAACACTTATCTGCTACCTGGTTATGCTACGTATGCTATAAATAGAGCTGTGATAAAATGTCAACAAAATCCCAAACCATGTGAATGTTAACTCATTTTCAATTTAATAACCCTTTTCTGTGACCCTGGGCAGACTTGTGGTTTTGCATTGTTGCCGAATTTGTGCACATGACCTACTGAGACAAATAGAAAACACACACAATTAATGATTTCACATGTCAGTGTCAGCTGAGTTTGGCTTTCAATTTGTTTCCATTGCTTGAGACCTGCAATTCTCAGGGATGTGATTTTGCCCAGCCAAAAAATGAAACTGTTTTCATGAACCCATATAGAACAGAATCACCAAGTTTTGCACAGCCCCAACTATATATCCTATTGGAACTCATTCTGCGGAAATGAAAACATTTTAAGTGAGGCATTCAATGTCTGATGGTTTAGAATTTGCTTATGACTGAAATATCGTGTTAAAATATGTCATGACGATATAACCAGCTACATCTTCAGCTGTACCAGAGCGGAGCTTGACAAAAGGTGACAAAACCACCTTTCTGCCCCCAGGGTACAGCTGCTGGCTGTAAGCTAAACCAGCCCCGGGCATAAGTTAAAACATCTTAGAAACTGCTTTAAATTCTATGGGTTTGTAATGGCCTCCAGGAGCCAATAAATTAGTGAAGACTGCCAGAATGTAGCTGCCCTTGGCCTGGGAAAAGGCCTTTATGCTGGACAGGAGGGGCCCAGGAGCAGGTGACACAGAACTAGTGCAACCTGCTTTCTATAGGAATGGAGGAAATCTCCATCTGCCCCATTAAGGGAACTTTCTGGATGCCTTTGCATGGCAAAGCAATCAGGCAGGAGTCCAAGAATTGGCATATTACAAATGGCTATTACTAATTCTGACTTTTGAATTTCGTTACAAATGTAGGGATAGTTTTTCTACCTGTTTAAACATGCAATCTCCGGTGACTCAATAGCGATCCCAATTTACACCATCTGAGGAGCTGACCTATTATAATTTAGCTCATACTTTAATGAGAAAATGAGTGAATGGGGGGAGGGCTAGCTCAGTGGTTTGAGCATTGACCTGCTAAACCCAGGGTTGTGAGTTCAATCCTTGAGGGGACTATTAGGGATCTGGGGCAAAAATCTGTCTGGGGATTAGTCCTACTTTGAGCAGGAGTTGCACTAGATGACCTTCTGAGTTCCCTTCCAACCCTGATAGTCTATGATTCATTATTCAGGTTTAAGGAGGCGAAAGGCATGCAAAGGAGATGAGAAGACAGATTACCCACACTCCCAGCATATCTTCTCTCCACTTCCTCTAAACAGAGCTGCAGCAGGCTAGGTGTTTTATATCATTACAATGCACCAGTAACATAAAATGGAATTGTACCTGGCAACTTCCTCTTTGGGGTGCGTAGGTTCAAAACCAGTGATGTGATTTCTTATACCTTGTGCTCACCACACAGATGTGACAAGAGTGTAGCTTCATCTGCAAGAGTGCAGGGATAAGAAAGGACTGGCTCTTTGTAGCTTCTTTCTTCTTGCACTGTGTTCAGGTGTTCACCCCACACAGTGCGCTTGGGGCAGAGTCAGACTTGATTTGAAAATTGCTAATAGCTGATAAAGCCCAGCTGTGGGATAAGCTGGGTAAGGCATAAAGCCAGGAAGTTTGCAGCAGGAAGGAGCTTCAGGGACATAGTCAGCAATCACTCTCTGGGCACAGAGAAGTGGGGAAGGAGAAAAATAGAAGCATGAACAATTACAAGTGCCACTCATACTGCAGGAGCTGCATTCCTCCAAACCACAGCAAGCCCAAATTTAAAAAAAAAAATGTCCCTTAAATATTTAACATGTATAAGAAAAGAATAGACAAAAATGTCACATTTCTGCAGTATACACTTAGAGGCCAATAATTTATGCAGTTCTTACAAACCTCCTCTTACTCAACCTTCAAAAAATGTCCTTACATCATGCTTGCATATCATAATGACAGGAGCTGTATAAGCACATAGGTGGATGAATTGTTTGTCTTAGATAATATGCACAATTCATTACAAGATCTCTGAAATGCAAGGACAAAAATACCTTCCCTGTTACCCTGTAATCTTCTGCCTTTGTTTTTTGCAAGGAAACATTTGTTTTAAATAGACCCATTTTCTTTATTTTCAGTACTGATTTATAATGAGTTCTGCAGCTCTATTTGGTAGTGTTGCTAGTCACTTAAATATATACACTCAATTTGCCTCACTTTTTTTTTTGAAATCATAAAACCAACATTTTTCAAAAAGGGACAAAAGTTGAAGGAATGATACAAATACCACCAATGAGCAATTAAATAGCACTTTCTGCCTGTAGAACATTTTATAATATTAACTTATTGAAAGTAGGAAAGGAAGCTAAAATTTGCCTTTGATTTGGTGCTTGTTTTCTGAACCAATGTTTTGTTTCATCTAAGGAAAAGTAATATAAATTAGTATTTTAATGGCATGTTCTTTTATATCCAGAAACCTATTTCCCCAAGCACAAGTGTGTATTGTCCAAGCCTTGATCATCTTGGGACCTGACTACTATAATCTTCTCTCTGGCCTTAATGCCTTCACCCTTCCCCCCACCCACCCACCACAGCCCCCGCCCCAAGCTGGTGTAGTCAGCTCTTTGACACTACGGTACCCTGTGTATGTAAGTGGCTAGAGTCATCTGTTCTGGCAATCTCTGGTTGCAGTAATGGCTTAATGAGGATTCTCATCAGCTGGTGCAATTTGGAGCTGTCTCAGGTCTGCCCCAAGTTCCACCTCAGGACTGGATTGATAGCTGGCAGAATCAGGCTTGAGGAGGTATAATGATGGCTTAACTCCACCTTCATGCACTTCCCTCTAGAACTGGATCAGGTCCTGAGGATCTGGCCCCTGTTATCTTGTGTTATGAGCAAGAGCGTGGTAGGTAATCTGAGTTTGACGTGATAGGGAATGTTGGTTTTATTGTTTTGTATTTGCAGTAAATATTTTGCCATTTGGGTCCAGTAAGTTGAGCCACTTGATTTTAGAGGCATTGGGTCATGTAGTTGTGATTTTTGCTGGGTTTTTAAAGGTGATATGAGTTGGGATTTTTTTTTTCTCCCAGTTGGAAGTCCAGAATTTGTTGTTACATCTTTCATTATGGTAGCAATCTTATTTATACAAAAATAGCTGATTTTTTTTGTGTGAACGATCCATACAGCTTGTGGGTAAATATATTCTTCTTTAAAGGAAAAATTGTCTTGTGCATATTAAGACAGTAAGTATGTTACCACATATGTCTGTGGCTTCTTTTTTCTATATTTATAGGATTCTTGCCAGTTCTCAGTTTGGGTCTCCTTTAGAAAATTACAAGTGCTTCTATTCACTACCACTTTTAATTTATTTCTCACTGACATTTTTTTGTTTTATTACCTTGATACCAAAAAATAACCCCACATAAGATCTTAAGAGGTAAATGATTTTAAGTGTCAGGCAGGCATGCAATAAAAAAGTCTGCCATATGTTAAAAATATCTCTGTGCTGACACCTCCATACTGGAGGTGTCAGCTTCCTGGGAGTATTAAAGACAATTTTCCATCAGCATTCTGCTCTCTCGTCCTTTGTACTTTTGGATAGTTATTCTCTCTTTCCTACTTTGAGGGAAACAGCGGAAGAGAGGGGAGAACAATCTTTTAAAGCCTGATCCTGTAAAAAAAAAAAAAAATCAGTCACGTGCCTAACTTTACATAGAGACACTTCACGGGAGTTAAGTTAGGTACATGCATAAATGTTTCAGTGTCTAGTTCCTATACTGTAAACATTTTGGGGCAGGGGCTGTTTTATTTTTGGGCACAGTATCCTCAGACCATATAAAACTTGTGTTTCCTCATTATCATGTGATTTTTTTTTAATGTTACTGTGTTTATATCAACAATTAACCTCATTTTGAGGAGTATTTGGGTGAAGTTACTATGTATTTAGTAATAACTTTAAGCTGTATTTGCTCTAGCTGTAGAGCAGCTCTTCTGATGTCTAATGGTTTCCCTTCGCTATAGAGGAACTGAAGAAATATTTTCTTTAGAGTTAATTCAGCTGCTGTGTAACTTTTCTACTTCTCCACATTTATTTTATTAATATGGTAATTTGCTCTTCATTTCGTTAGCATTCACCAGTTATTCCTGATTCTTATTCCTTCCATGGTATGTTGCACTTATTTTTACAGTTAAATTTTCTACTATATAAGCATTCCATGATAGTAATAGAGAGAGTTTCTCTCAAACACTATTCCTTGTGCATCATTGTGGCACAACAGAGACTCCAATGGAGAAGTATTCTCCCCCCTGCCCTCCCGAATCTTCTCTCTGTTTTTCAAGGTGCTGTTCATTTGTATACAATATAGACCAGGCATTGGCAACCTTTCAGAAGTGGTGTGCCAAGTCTTCATTTATTCACTCTAATTGAAGGTTTCACGTGTCAGTAATACATTTTAATGTTTTTAGAGGTCTCTTTCAATAAATCTATAATATATAACTAAACTACTGTTGCATGTAAAGTACATAAGGTTTTTTAAATGTTTAAGAAGCTTCATTTAAACTTAAATTAAAATGCAGAGCCCCCCAGACCAGTGGACAGGACCCAGGCAGTGTGAGTGCCACTGAAAATCAGCTGGTGTGCCGCATTTGGCACGCGTGCCATAGGTTGCCTACCCCTGATATAGACTATACCTGGTCAGCTTCCTCTCCCTCAGAACCTCTTCCAGCTTCATCTGTTTTTTCCCTCTTTCCCAAAGACTCAGGTGTCTCCCAGGGCTATGAATGCTGTGGCATTACACCCCATATTCTTCATAGAAATATGGTTATGATATGAATATGGTGTAACTAAGATATACTTTATACAAAAGGGCTCATGTAAAGTATCATTGGAAGGTTATGATTTACTGAATGTGTTTATCCAATTTGTATGCACATATCATTTTTGTATCTAAAGCTGGGAATATTGACCATGTCTCTATATTTCAAATGTGCTACATTGGATGAGGCCAAACAAAGTTAGTGGCTTTTTGAAGACATGCACACAAGCATAAGGATTACCCCAGTAACTGTGTGCAATAGAAACCTCAGAGAGAGCTCTACGCAATGGGAACTGTTTGACCCAGGTCACAGCATAAAAGCTTTCCAGCAAATGTGGGGAAAATATAAGAGAGGGACAATGACAACATGAGGGGTCCTCACTCTCCCTACAACAACACATCTGAAAGCACCTGAGGAACAAAGACTGAACTGTGAGAAGTGATGGTCCCAGGCTAAGATCTTTAGCCTGTGTAAGAACCTGGGAAAGCCAAGGCAACTTTTTTATCTGCCAACCTTTTTATCACTCAGCGTGAGAATTTGTTAGGTAAAATACAAATTATCTAGTGTGTCAAGCTCAGTCTGTGGCTTTTGTTTATTTACTGTGGTAATCTGCTTTGTTCTGTTTGCTGTTCCTTTAACCACTTAAAATTCACCTTTAATAGTAGTTAAACTTGTATCTTGTCTAAAATAAAACCTAGTTTATGTAATTTTTAACTGAGTGGGGGAAACAAGAAGCCATGCACATCTCTCTTCACATTGAGGAAGAGGGCAGATTTTTATGAGCTTGTGCTGGGCAGATCTTTCTATATAGTGTAAGACAGTAATATTTTGGGTTTATCCCCCAAAAGGGGTGTGCATGTGAGTGCTGGGGGAGTCCTCTCACAGAGAGCTGACTTCAGTCTGTGACTGCAGTAGGGTGTAGCCCTCCTGTGTGTGCTACAAGAGCCAGAGAGCCTAATTCAGCAAAGCAGGGAGAGGAAACCTTGGCTGGTTGAGCAAGAGAGGGTCAGTGAAATCCCAGTAAATCCAGTGAGGGGGAGGGGTCCAAAATATTACAAATGCATTGATCAATTTCCTCTTGATATTGGTTCATCCGGCACACCACCATCAGGGGTCACGGTTTCAGAAGATTTTTTTTTTAAGTGTCTCAGGCCACGTCTACACTACGGGATAATATCGAATTAGCTAAAATCGGTTTCTTAAAAGTGATATAAAGTCGAGTGTGCGCGTCCACACTAGGCATGTTAATTCAATGGTGTGCGTCCATGGTCCAAGGCTAGCGTCGATTTCTGGAGCGGTGCACTGTGGGTAGCCGTTCCGTAGCTATCCCATAGTTCCCTACAGTCTCCCTGCCCCTTGGAATTCTTGAGGTTGAGAGCAGGCTGATGGGCAGAATCATTGTCGCGGGTTGGTTCTGGGTACAGCCTCACCCCTCCCTTTGTGACGAGCAGACAACCACTTTCACGCCTTTTCCCTGGAGTGAACTCAGCAAACGCCATGAGCACGCAAGCTGGGACCCTGCCTGGAATCAGTACGCTATCAGGTGAACGTTGTCAACCACCTCGGCAACTCTCGTGCTGTCTATGTCTGAAACCATGAACTGCAAAGGCAGGAGGAGAAGGAGCAGCTATGGCTAGCGCGGCGATACAGGACATGGACACTGAATTCTCCTAACCGCGGCCCTGCGTTTGGAGCTACTGCTGGTAATGGGGCAGGTTCTACCCATTGAATCGCCGATTTCTGGGCGCGGGAAAAGGTTCAACACAGACCTGGTGGGCGCATAGTTTTGCAGGTGATGGGATGAAATTCCCAGGCTGCAAAACTTTTGCATCGCGTAAGAGCCTTCTTCTGATACTTTGTTGAATGCTTTCTCGCTGCCCTGGAAACGGCGCCATAATACTAAAAGATTGGGAGCAGCCCTCACAGTGAGAAGCGACGTGGCAATTAGCCCTTGGAAGCGGCAGCCAACAGCTCCGGTAGTCAGGAATCAATTTGGAGTGCGCCAAATCTACTGTGGGGGCTTTTGTGATGCAAGTAGCCAAAGAATCGTTATAGCTGCTGGTGACGGAAAGTTTGTGAAGCTCTTAGGAAACGTTCAGGAGTGATATGGATGGCTTGCTGCAATGGGATTCCCTAACTGTGGGGGGGCCATAGATGGAACCCATATCCCTATCTTATGCCCCAGAGCACCAGGGCTCTCAGTACGTAAACCCGCAGAGGGGATTCTTTCAATGGTGCTTGGCAACACTGGTGGGATGCCCAGGGACGTTGACCACATCCAGTGGGATGGCTCAGAAGGGCTTCATGACGCTGCGCGTCCGTCAGTAAGCCCTACTCTGTTTTATAACGCTGCAGACAGCAAGGGATTACTTCGCAGATCAGAGAAATAACCATGTGGGTAACTGTTGAAAATGCCCTGTCGTTATCCGCTGGGTGACCCAGCCTATCCTGAGTCCAGTGGCTCATGAAGCCATACACTGCAGCCTGGCAGTGGACAGGATCTATTCCTACAGGCTGACAAAGTGCATGGATGGTGGTATGAATGGAATTGGCGTTAAAGAGGGCGCTGCGAACATTATCTGTCTCGCTCAGAGTCATAGCAAACCAATGTCTCCCAGTTCGGTCTGTTGCTGCTGGCTGTGTTCTCCACAATCTCTGTGAGAGTCAGGGGAAGACATTTATTGGCGGGGTGGGAGGCTGAGCAAATCACCCTGCCACTGGAGTATACGAGCAGCCAGAGACAGGGCAGTAGATATAGCCACTACCAGGAGGAGCCGGTCACATCAGAGAAGTCCTTGACAACGAGTTTCAGACGGGACCAAGGAGCGGTGGACTGCTGTGCTTTGTTTCCGCCTGGTGAAGCCTCCCCCTTATTGACTCATTCCCTCGTAATGCAACACCCAACCTTTCCCTGTTAACTAATACAGTTGCGTGAATGAAAATAAAGTCATTAATCGTTTTTAAAATCATGTATTCTTTTCTTGGAAGAGTATGGTCCCTGAAGCAATCCACCTCCCCTTTATGCACTCTTATAAAAAGTAATTGAGAGCAACACAAGGAGACAGAGATAGGGTCCATGCATGCGACCTTTGGGAATGGATAGGAGGAAGGAAAAGGCCATTAAGCTCCTTTCG
Organism: Chelonoidis abingdonii; assembly: GCF_003597395.2. NCBI lineage: Eukaryota > Metazoa > Chordata > Testudines > Testudinidae > Chelonoidis > Chelonoidis abingdonii. The sequence goes on from NC_133776.1 coordinate 75,202,341, forward strand.
AACGTAATCGACCGCTCTTGCGTATGAGCTGCCAGGGGGGAGTGGGCGCGGTGCAAGAAAGCACTTCCCCCACGCTTCTTACACGTCTGGTGAGGGAGATATGGAAACGTGGGAGCTTGAGGTGGTGTAACAGATCTGGGCTGCAAGTGCACTCTGTAAGTCCGCTGCCTCTTTCTGAGACCACCATGCTGTTGGAGGATATCAGTTGAGCACTAGCAGCTGCAGCGTAGCAATGCCACGCAGCCACTGATCTTCCTGCCTACACCTCTCATCTCGAAGCGATCTCTCCATCCTCCGTCACGCATCTTTCCTGTATCCTTAGCTCTAGCCCATCTATGACCACTCATTCGGCTGACGGACAGCGTCAGTTGAGCGGTCTTTACTTCCATGATTCTGAGAAATCATCGCGTGTTACTCGCTTCGCTCCTGCTTATCGTAGGCTGAGAACGTTCGGAATGTGCGAGAGGGAGGCCCAGACAAGTTGTGCATGCTGTCCACAATTGGAAGGGAGTGAAAACATCGATGAGAGAAGTGAGGAGAGTAGAGGATTACATTATTACAGCAACAATGCTTGTACGCACTGTCAACAGTGGAAATTGTAACACTGTACAGCCTACAACGTGTGGTTCAGTACAATTCGCATGTTTGCCATCGTTCGTAATATTCGAGTTGCCTGTGGCTATGGTGTTGCAGATGTATATCAGAGCTAGCGTTGCGTCCAAGAAGCCGTCGCATGGCGGCCGCATGGGATAAGGCTTTCTTGCTTAGTAACTTCTCAGACATCAGAATTCACCTTAGGCGGACCGGACAGTGACGAGTGATGCGTTTTCTGTCATAAAGATGGAACCAGCAAACCAAACCCCCTCTATGTCCTCCCGCCCACCGCCATGGTGTGCTACATCGTAAGAGAATCACTTGTATGTGTGGTGGCTGCTATCTTGGGAAAGCTGAGTGACAAACTGCCAGCAGCGTATCATCTATCTCTCCTCCCCCTCTTGTAGCGAGACCGCGGAGAACAGTAAGCGCTGCGATGTAGGAAAACGCCATGCGCCCCGTAGGATAGAGAGTGCCTAAATTCAACAGTAAATGAGTGATAGATAAGTCTGCACTCTGCGAAAAACACGCGCATGATCCGAAACGGATAAGTTTCTGAGGCAGGTCCAGCGGGTCAACACGTGGCAATGAAGCATGCTTGCTTGTGAAGCTAGATGAATTGACTTGACTAACTGCATGCGCCGTGGCAAAGTGTCATATAGTGGGGACAATAGGCTCTATGCCCAGAAATTCCTGGCAAAAGCTTTTTGGACGACTCCCAAGAATGATGATATGTTAAGGTACACTCACCAGAGGTCGTTCCATGGCTTCACTGTCATGCCGTTGTGGCTTGGTGGAGGGCTGGGACGGTAAATTCTGGGGTCACAAAAAGCTCCTGGCTGCTTACGCTATGGAGTTGTGCGTGGCTAGAGAGCTCTTCTCTCCTTCCCTCCTCTCATCTGTCCCAGGCTTTCTGAATAAGAAATCTCAAGGCCTACAGTTGATGATGTCTACAACCACGACTCTGATGCCACTGACGCACGGGGTGGTGTACTGGTTGCGCAGCCCTAAATTGTCATGCCAGTCAGCATAAGACGGCATGTATGTGCTGGCCTTCGACCGCGACAGATCGTTCGCGTTTGCTTCTCTGGTTTTTCTGGTTGCCTGCTCAGCTCCTTAACTTTTACTCTGCACTGCACTGATCCCTGCTGTGGCCTTTTCGTCATAAACTTTGAAATCTTTAAATATTTTTTCATTTCGTCTTTCAAATGGAGTTCTATTAGCATGGAAGTCTCTCCCACTATACGATCATCCAGTACACTCTTGGTGCGGTCCAGTGCGGTGCTCTTTTGTCATTCAGGAGACTGCATCGATACCTTGTGCGATAGGAGCGTCCAGTGCTGGCCAAACGGAATGATTAGACTTGCCCGTGTTCGCGGGGCTTTTTTCTTTACCGGCAGTAGATCGATTCTGATTGCTGTCAGAGCGGTCAGTGGTGCGACTGTGGGAACCCTCCACGGAGGCAATACGACTCGCAGCTTTCCGGTCCATGACTGCACACACACGAAGTAGCAAGTATCGAGTTCTTTAGTAGCTACTCCTACTTTGTCGGGAGAGGAGTGACATAGAATCGATTTAAAGAGCCCTTTATATCGATATAAAGGGCGTTGTAGTGTGGACGGGTACAGCGTTAAATCGATTTAACTCTCTTTAAATCGATTTAAACGCGTAGTGTAGACCAGGCCTCAGCAAACCCAAAACATCTGATGTGTAAAGGGTTAGCAGAGCCCCGCGTCTGAATTTAAGGCAGCCCTGAGGTTCTGAATTGCCAGTGTTCATACTTCCAGCAAATAGCTCTTAGAATTCCCAAGTACCTTTTTCATCCTCAAATTATTTTTAACTGTTGTATGGGTTAAACAGTGTTCTTTACAATTATCTGAATTAAACAGTGTTCTTTACAATTTTTTTTAAATACAGTAATGAACAAAGCACTGTGAGGAATAAAAAACTAAATGTATCTTGCATAACCACACACAAACACCCAACCCTGAATTTGAAAGGGTTTTTTTGTGTTATGACTCTATAAAATTATCTACATGATTATAGTAGATTTCATATTTGATCATCCAGAGTTTTACTGGGGAAAGAATATTTTATTAACTTTAAAAAAATAAATTTATTGTGGAACAAGAATTTTGGTTATCTTTTATCATTGCTTAGTGTAGTTAAGTCTTTCTATCTTATCTTTTCTCTGTTTTCTAGGTCTTGTGAATTGTTTGTCATTCACAATCATATTAAGTGGAAACATATACATTTGTCCATTCTTAACTAAATTAAATTTTAGCCACCAAAGCTTGTCCAGTCAAACCCAAACTCCTTATTTTAGCTGAACTGATCTCTGATGTTGCAATATTTTTAGAAAGAAGAGCCACTATGAAACATACTAATCTTTAAATGCAAACTAATCTTTGATTGGTTTTTATGAACTCAGTGTTTTGAACCTTGGCACATTAGCTTCTAAATGAAAATAATAATAACAAAGAATATACTCTTGGAGAATTCAATCCAGAGTTTGGTAATTTAGCAGGTTTATGTATGCAAGGTTGCCACGGAGCTCTGTCAGGCACTTTGATTCAATGATCTTCCACATTGTGGTAGTCTCCCTTATGGTATTGTGACATATACCACCAGCAAAATATATATTTAATGACTTTGTCAGTTTTTTTTAAATCTTAAACACAGAAATTTGTAACATCACTTGTACTTAAATTGGGCTGCAAGTAATGTTGGTGAGCTAGAAAAAATAGCTTCTCTCTTTATATATTTTCATTACTAGTTTATTCTGCTTTTCAGACTATGGGAGGGAGCTAAATGCTGAAGAAGTTTCTTGATGCCAATTTCAGCCGTGATATATGCTTGTACACAGACCCTTAACCAATGGTAAAAGGGTTATACATAGGATGGCCAGCTCTCTACTTGAACAAAATGAAACACCCTTGCCCCACTCCTCCTTTGAGGCCGTCCCTGCTCACTCCATCCCCCCCGACCCCTGTTGTTTGCTCTCCTCACCCTCCCTCACTCACTCATTTTCACTGGGCTGGCTCAGGAGGGTGTCGGAGGGAGGTGAGGACTCCAGCTGGGGGTGCGGGCTCTGTGGTGGGGATGAGGATGAAGGCTTTGAGATGCAGAAAGGTGCTCCAGGCTGGGACTTAGGGGTTCAGAGGGCCGGAGGGGGATCAGGGCAGGGGGTTCGGGTGTAGGAGGGGTGTGGTGCTTACCTCAAGTAGCTCCCAGAGGCAACATCATGTCCCCCCTCCAGTCCTATGTGGAGGTGCAGCCAAGCAGCTCTGTTCACTGTGCCATCTTTAGGTGCTGCCCCCACAAATGAAGACTGACAGCATTTGATTTACTTTCCTTGGATTTGATCCTTTCCTTGATGAAAATTTACCTCTCATGTAACTTGCTAATATCTAGGCCTTTAGAGTTCAGCTAAAGCATGTGTTCTAAACATGTGTCCATCACAGAAGTCTTTGAGAAATCATATTTGCTATGTCTGAGAGGTAGTTACCCTTACAGTGAATGGTTTTACAAATATGAATAAATTAATTGTTGTTTTTGTAACATTGTGTAAATTCAGTTTTTCAGTAACCACCAGGGTACGTACACCAATGCAGTGCTCATATTAGTGTATTTCCCTAGTAAGTGGGGGGGGAAAAAAGCAATCCTGTGCTTCTTATCTATAAGAAAACTAGCATTGCTTATCCATTGACTCTGATATCACTACTGGGGAAGAAAATCCAAAAGAAGTAAAGTATTACTTCATTCATTCCTTTGTTTAATTTACCATATTTGATACCAACTCATTTTCATTCCTATGTTTTCTGAATTAATGTTGGTTCATGTATATCTTCATTCTGTTGAAACTCTGAATATATTCACCTACTTGCTCACTATAAATTTACAAGCTACTGCTTTTAATAGAATTTTTGAATACTTGCGTATCATAGAAGCATGTGTCTTAATGTTTTACAGTTATGCTGTTAAAAACCAGTATGGAAAGAAAACTACAGACACATCACTAAATATGCTTGAATAAAATTGACTTCACCACAGATATAGTGGAGAGACAATGCATCATAAGATATTTTTGGTCCACTGTCATGGATGCCATAGCACAGCAACTCTTTTAAGCCACCTTAGTGGTATGGGATATCTAGAGTGTTACTCATAAGTGATAGAGAGACAATAATTTCTATTCCATAGAGCCGGTAGTTTTTATTTCATCATGGCATGCCCTAAGAAGACAAGGGATGTCTGTCAATACCACTCTTATTTATTACCTAACCCTGAAATCTTCAAAAGGAAATGTAGAGACATCAAATCTTTTTCATCAGCTCACTACTGATGTTCTGAGGAAAAACTGATAATGGTGTCTCAGGGTTTTATGCTGGGAAGTCAGTGATTCACATTTTGGTTCTGCAAAAGTCAGTTCTCTAACCCCAAGAAATAATCTGAACAATTCCAAAGTATAACATAAGGTGTTATAGTACATTTTCAACTTAGCTGAGAGTGAACGGGGAAATATGGACATTATAGAAACAAAACCAAAGAAAAATATTTGCTTAAAATTATGTCCTATGTGAGTCTTTGGTATCTGGATTTGGGTGAACAGAAGATAATTTTTAAACATGCATTGTGTTGGGCCTATTTTTTTTTTAAGGCATACAAATCATTTTTAGGACACCCCCCTGTACCCAAAGAGCTGTAGGTTCAGAACTGACACTATGGCCAGAATCCAGCAGCCACATAACCTCCTCATCCCCTGCTTTGTAAATAGCTGCAAAGGTAAAGAAAAATATTTTAAAGTAAGCTTCTAGTTCTTTTTCCTTTTGAAGGGCATCTTTGAAAACAAAACCCCATAACTAGGCTTGGAAAGGAAATTCACTGTCCATAGCTGCCTAGGTCTGGCTATTGGCATCCATGAAAATGAGTACATATCCCTCTGTTTTTAGGGGGACACTAAATTAATTTATGTCTTTGGGAGCAGTACTGCCAAAGTCTTCATTTTTGGTAATAAGGACATTGCAAGGTCCATCCAAGTTGGCTGTATGAAACTGAGCTGGTTCCTCTGATGAGCAGCCAGTGTAAACCATTCCCACAAGAAGGGGTTAGTCCAGGAGCATATATGAGAGCATAATCTTAAGGAATAAGCCTGTAACGAGATGAAGAGACTTTGGAATCTTGGCTTTCATACTGACTGCCTCTGTGGCCTTGGATAATTCACTTAACTTTGAGGTGTGCCCCCAAAAGACAGAGTATGATTATGTTCAAAAAGACAATGGAAAACCGGAGAACAATTTCTGCACTGCTGGGGGCCAGGATGTTGCCCCCAGAGCTGGTGCAAGAGTGGAAGCTATATGGGCAGTGCCAAGACAGCTGCATTGGCATGCAATCTGCATGCCAAAATAGAGAATGATCTTTGGTTTAAGTTCTCTTTAACACCCACAGATCAGCGTAAAGTGCACTGTAAAATAATTAGTATTCTGCAGTAACCCTAAGGAGGAGTATGCTTAGATGCCTTAAAACGTTTTTAAATATATCTTTTTCCCCCAAAAAATATTATCTTTTCTCAAAACAGCTCAAGTTTTTTTCAAAGCTGAGGACACAAGTGAAACAGTGAGTCAGAAAAATATTTCTAGTGCTTTTCTTTTGTGTAGCTGCAGCTACAATGTGCCATTTGTTCAATCACTCTTGTTTGTAACTCACATGGTGCTGCAACCTTGGATGAGGAGCAGTATGCACTGCAGCAAAGGGGTGTGAGGCTGGACTGAGTAAGCTTGATCAATGGTTGTTTCCACACTTTCGGAGAAATAAATAGTACAGAGTGTTTTAAATCTCCAGCATGGCTGCCATTTTGAGTGTCAGGTAGGGAGATTAAAAGCTAAGGAGGCTGAAGAAGGCTAGCCCAACATAGTGGTATCCTAATAGTGCCCAGAACTGAGTTGTTTGAGCCACCAGTACAGCTGTATTGTAATGTAGCATGTATTACTTACTGGAACAAATCCCCTTCACAGGTTGGCACTCAGTCAGTGGTTCAAGTTGGTCCTTTAGAGCTGTGTGTGTTTGGGGAAGAGGATCTCAAGTCTCGAACACTGCATCTGCCTCAGATTTCAGCAGATTGATCGAATTGACAAGGTCCAGTATTTCTGTATCAATCTCCTCTGTACTGACTGGCATTCGGAGTCTACAATGTGCCATAATTCAGTGGTGGTCTCCCTGCCAAATATATGGTCCAGCTCCTCATGGTAGTTGCAGTCCATGTGAACTCTCTAGAAATCTTATTATTGTCCCTAACATTCTTATAAGCTAGCTGGTGTGCCTTTCCAGTTTTGTGGCACTGGAGAAGGTCCCAGGAATGCCCCCTCTTGTGCATTTGTCCAGATAGTCACTCGTAGATCTGTGCATTTTGGGGTCATCCTGTATGTTGAATTGATTTCATCAGTCAAATTATGTATTTCCCTTCCTTGTTCTGGGTGGTTGTTAAATGTGGCTTTGGTAAACTAATAAATATTTAATAACTTTAATTTGTCTCTTGGACTGTATTAACTCTCATTCCTACTCCATAAGTGACTACAGCCTCTAACTATGAAAAACTGACTGATAGCCTGGCTCAAGTTCTTTTATTAAATCTCGTCTTTTTATGAGGTTGTGGTGCCCATGAGACACTGTTTGAAATTTAAGCTTTTTCTTCACAAGGCTGTAAGCAGTTTCTATCTCTTGACATTAGACATGTTATCTATTTTTTTTGCTCATCCTAAAGAAACAGGATTTTTACCCTGCTCTTTGATTTTTCTGATTGGTTTTATTAGTTCAAGAAAAACCTCCAGTGTATCACTGTAGACTTTGTACCCAAGTAAGCTTCACAAAGTCTTCAAGAATTTTTATTTCTCAGGATGTAGTATATTTTGTCAGTTCTTTGGATTTTTGGTTAGACTTCATTGTTGTAAAGAACATAACAATGGCCATATTGGGACCAAAAGTTCATCTAGCCCAGTATCCTGTCTTCCAACAGTGGCCAATGCCAGGTGCCCCACAGGGAATGAACAGAACAGGTAATCATCAAGTTATCCATCCCCTCTTGCTCATTTCAGCTTCTGGCAAACAGAGGCTAGGGACACCATCCCTCCCATCCTGGCTAATAGCAATTGATGGACCTATCCTCCATGAATTTATCTGTGTGGGGTTTTTTGTGTTTGTTTGGGGGGTTTTATGTTTTGTTTGTTTTTTTTAACCCTGTTATAGTCTTGGCCTTTACAACATACTCTGGCAAGGAGTTCCACATGTTAACTGTGCATTGTGTGAAGAAATACTTGCTTTTTTTATTTTAAACCTGCTGCCTATTAATCCCCTGTTTGGGGGAGAATGATACAGGAAAGCCAGAAAAAATGCCTGAAACAGCCCTGTATATTTAAGTTTAATATTTGAAGTTTGAGATTTCACAATTAGTCACCAACAAACTAAGAAGGGTAAAACTCTGAACAATAGGTGCATAGCAGTCAAAAGCCACAGTCAATGCTAAAATGTTTTACTTTGAAAGAGTGAGAGAGCTTTGCTTTGTTCCTTAGAACTGTGCTACAGTATAAATGCCTTACTATGGTATCTGCTATATAAATCTGCAGGTTAGCTAACTTACAAAGTTTAGGATTCCAGAAACCTGAGCTGAATGTTCTGTACCACAAGCCTTTTTATACCTAAAGAATGAGTTTAAAGAGAGGAAAAGGGAGAACTTCATAGAAAAATTCTGTGCTAATAAGAGTCATCTTTTGGTGTTATACGTACAGTGTCTTTGTGGGTATTATGCCTTCCTGAATCATTGAATAGAAGTAATTTTTTAGGATCAAGTGGTCATATTCTATAGGATTAATTTGTTGCAATTATAAAGTGGCCAAGGAAGGATAGACATTGGAGTGAACCTTTATCTTCTGTAATGAATATCTTTTTCAGTAAAGATAGCCCTGTCCCCATAAAATATAGTACCTTATTTCCATGTCCTCTCCTGTAACCCTTTTTGAGGATACCTTATCTAGAAACAAGTAGACAGGGCTGATGCATGATGAAAGAACCAGGCAGACTTCTGTGGTTTTTACTAACCCCAAACGAGTCCCGTGTTCCACATTATTGGGGCTCATGATGCATGTTTTACACAATTCTAACCAAAGCTCTGTCAGGTACAACAAATCTTATGTTAGTGATATTAAATATAACAATAAGTTAAAGCCAAATGTTTGGTGTTAATACTTACTAGTTTGAATATTTAAGATTTAGTCACAATTTCTGAAGCAAACTGATATTGATGCTTTAGATTGTGATCTGTGTTTGTAGAGCAAGTTGGGAAATTTGCCATCTTTCATCTCTTCAGTTCAGTTTAAATTTGAAGTATCAGTGTTTAGGAAGTCAGTAGTTTTCCCAGGAATTGAAATGGAGGGGGCTGTTCGGATTTATATGTGTGTGGCGGGGGGGGAGTATCAGGACCGATGAGATATATAAAAGAGATATAAATAAAGTAAATGTTTTGTTAGGATAATGCAAATTTAGCATAAGGATAATGCAAGTTACACCAAAACACATAACAGGTCTAGATTTCTAAAAAATTATATATATATTTTAAAAAATATATTTAATTTAAATTGACTTTTGAAAAGTAAGCCATCATGGGATAAGAGGGAAGTCCTCTCAAGGATCAGTAACTGGTTAAAATATGGGAAACAAAGGGTAGGAATAAATTATCAGTTTCAGAATGGAGAGAGATAAATAGTGGTATCCCAGAGGGGTCGTACTGGGACCATTACTATTCAACATACTCCTAAATGATCTGGAAAAATGGGTAAACAGTGAGGTGGCAAAATTTTCAGATGATACAAAACTATTCAAGATTGTTAAGTCCCAGGAAGACTGCAAAGAGTTACAAAGGGATCTCACAAAAAACTGGGTTACTCAGCAACAAAGTGGCAGATGAAATTCAATGTTAATAAATGCAAAGTAATGCTCATTGGAAAACCATCCCAACTATACATACAAAACGAAGGAGTCTGAATTAGCTGTTAACACTCAAGAAAGAGATCTTGGAGTCGTTGTGGATAGTTCTCTGAAAACATCCACTCAATGTGCAGCGGCTGTCAAAAAACAAACAGAATGTTGGAGATCATTAAGAAAGGGATAGATAATAAGACAGAAAATATCATATTGCCTCTATATAAATCCATGGAAATGGACTGCTTGTGTGGATTGGTCTAGGCTGAGGTTGATGGTGGGATGGAAATTGTTGAAATCATGGTGGAATTCTTCAAGGGCTTCTTTTCCATGGGTCCAGATGATGAGGATGTCATCAGTGTAGAGCAGGGGCATTAGGGGACGAGAGCTAAGGAAGCGTTGTTTTAAGTCAGCCATAAAAATATTGGCATACTATGGGGCCATGTGGGTACCCATAGTAGTGCTGCTAACTTGAAGGTATAAGTTGTCCCCAAATGTGAAATAGCTGTGGGTGAGGACAAAGTCTCAAAGTTCAGCCACTGGGTTTGGCTAGTAACTAGTTCACAAAAATGGAGGTGGGTTGGGGAAATTCGGGGAGGTGTAGGGAAATCACTATAGGAAGTACATTCTGATTTCAATATGTCACTCAAAATCCCCTGTGAGTTAACCATGTAGTATTTTTCTGTATTCATATCAACTAGGTATAAAGAAAACCTAATTAAAAACCTACTGTGCTCAAAAATCAGACTTCACTTTAATTTTTGCAAACTATGTAGAATGAATAGGTTCCATGTGCAGCACTAAATTTATATTCTGACAGACACATGCAGGCTACTCAATCAAAGGAGCTCATTATTGAAGATAAACAGAGGGTATTAATAGTAAGCATGTCCATTTCATATTATGTGGTGTTCTGGCAGAAGAATATTTTCACTTCCAAATTATAGCTGAAGTAATTAAATTTCAAGGGATTAATTATACATTAGTGAAAACCAAACCATATTTCATACTTTTGTTTTGTCAGCATATGGAAGAATTCTGTCTCCTCAACCACTAGTGTGTTGTTTCAATGACAAATTATATAATCTCTAAAGCCAAGTAGAATTGTTCCAGTGAATTAAGTTTGTCTGAAAAGGAGCATATACAGGGTGTGAAGAGTAGAGGGAAAAAGAGAGTGGTAGTTTAAAGCATTTCACCCAAATGCCACAATTGTCAGAATTTATGAATAATGTGAATGGGCTTTTTTGCTCTTTCCTATGCAGTTTTGTGCAATCTTAAAAACCATTGCATTTGTCTTCTATCTCTAGCAGTTCTTATAAGTCAGCTCTAGAATGTAGCTAAAGTGGAACTGATACTGGTGTAAACCTTACCTTACTTGGTCTGACACTAAAGTTTCCAGGACCAATTTGCTGTGGTTAACTTGATTATCGATACAGATTATGTCTTATGAGTTAGCTAAAGATCTCATGGCCAATATGACAACCATGGGATTGTCACCTGGGTTTACTGGCTGTATTCAGACATCTGGACACACCTACTATTCAACCTAGTCATAGCAGAGCCGTAACAAGGAATTTTTGCTCCAGAGGCAAGGGCCAGCTCCAGGCTCTTCGGTGGCAATTGGGCAGTGAGTCCCTGAGTCTTTGTCAGAGGGAAGGACCTACCACTGCCGCTTCATTCATTCCTCAGTGGCAACTCCCTGAGTCCCTCTTGGAGAGAAGGACCCACCGCCAAATTGCCACTGAAGAATGATGAGGTGGCAGTGGCAATTTGGTGACAGGTCCTTCCTTCTGACAGGGACTCGGGGACTTACCACTGAACTGCTGCCGAAGAAGCGGCGGCAGTAGAGCTGCCACCGAAACGCCACCGATCACGGTAGGGGTGTGCCCCTTCGCTTTGCACACCCGAGGCAAGTGCCTCACTCGCCTCGCCCTTGTTACGGCACTGAGTCATAGTAATTTAATTCAACTAATGTAGCTTCTCTTTATTTAAAAGTTATTTGCAAACAGGCTTTCTTTTTATTACTGATTTGTTTATTTGTCATAGCCTGAATTTAAGAATATATTGGAGATTGTAGAATATGATGCATCTGGTGAGGGAGAGCCTGTGAGGAGGGTCTTGAAGTGGATGGAGGAAAGCAATAAGCTAAGTGTTGTGTTTTTCCATTATTGTTCAGCACACAGAGATTCTGTCAGCTCCAGCAGGGTCTAATATGTGCACCAACTTTAATGAAGTCTGGCCTATAGCCACAGGTGCACCAGAGGGAGAGAATGAATTTGAATTAGATCAGGAATCGTAGTGCAGTTGAGCTTTTGGGATAAAGAATTAGTCACACTAGTATGGATTCTGGGAAAAGGATTATTGTGCTATTAGTCAGGGATTGCTAAATGCATTCTTCCCTGTTCAAATTTGCAGGTTGGCTAGTCAAGCTGTGTTTTATTTATAATCATTTGTGACGATCTGAAGAATCTGTCTATATACAGCTTAAGAATTCTGTTTCATATCTGGGAATCCTACGTGTGTGTGTGTGTGTGTGTGTGTGTGAGAGAGAGAGAGAGAGAGACAGAAAACTCCATTTGGAATGTGGGCCTTTGTTGCTTTCTAATTCCAAGGGTTCCTGAGGAAAGACTCAATGGACAGTCATTAATCTGAATGGCTCCTATTCAAATGGAAGCAGTGGGATGGCTAAAGGCTAAAGTAAACCATTGTTCTCAAACTTCCCTTCACGGCCTAGGGTGTAAAGCAGTGGAATTTGGTACAGTCCTTTAAAACACACAGACTGTGAATCTGGAGAGGTGACTCACAGAAAGTTTGGGAAGGGGAGAGAGAGAGGGACATGCTTTCATAGCAAGGGTTCTTGTTCAACTGTGGAACCAGCCAAAAAGAAGGAAACTGACTATACAAAAGAGATCCTTCATGATTCAAAACAGCAGCCATGTGCAGGAAGGGGATCCTAGACTCCTTATCACTGAGAATTATTCTCTGGACTAAGGGAAGTGTGCAGGGTTTTAATATTTGTCTAGATCTGGATCTTTTGTGATACCTAAAGACTAAGTATGTTTAGAAACCATTGCCAAGCCTACATGTCTGTCTGCTTTAACTATCACATTGCTGGACCATATCAGGGAATTTCTGTATTAGAACCATAAAGTGTATGTGTATAACAAGTCTGAGAGTGTACTGAGTCCCAGAGAAGCTTAGAGAACATGGGGCCAGTATGGCAGGACATAAACACAGCAGTCCAGTGAAGGTCCTGCTCAGGGAGCTGTGTGACATCATTGTATGCATACTATGTTTGTTGTGACTTTTGATATACTGTCAGTCTAACACCATTATAATACTATTACAGTGGGAATTAAACTCTGGTCCTATTTGGGTACAGTCACACTGTTGTGATGCATAGGTTTGTGTGGATCTAATCAAGACAATATGGTGTGTCACAAAAGACATGGAATACTTTACTCATCATATAAAGCAGGGGTCCCCAACGTGGTGCCCACGGGTGCCATGGCGCCCACGGGGGTATCTAAATGTGCCCACATCCTGGTCGGCGGTGGAGCACCTGCCAAAATGCCGCCGAATTTCTGCAGAGTTTCGACAGCGACGCCTCTCAGTGATGTCACTTGTTGGTGGCAAATGGCATCATTGAGAGGTGTTGCTGCTGAAATGCTGCAGAAATTTGGCAGAAACGCCTCTCGATGATGCCACTTGCAACTGACTAGCGATGTCATCAAGAGGCATCGCTGCCAAAATGCCGCAGAAATTTGGTTGCATTTCGGCAGGTGCTCTACCACCACCACAGTCCTTCATCTGGTGCCTACCAGACGAAAAGGTTTGGGACCACTGATATAAAGTTTTTCTCTGTAGTTTTCTCAAGATTCTCAATTTTTTTTTTTTTTACACTGAAGTTTACTGAATTCATTTTGACGTACCTTTTCAATGAAACTGATGAGCTATCTAAGTAAAGATTATTTTTATTAGCCTGGAAGATATACTCTATCTCATAACCTTTGAATTCAACATATGATGCTTTGGAATCTGATGGGTTTTGTCTGTGGTACTGCATTGAGAAGCCATGCTGTTCTAATCATTTGACTCACTATTTCTATATAAAGAACTAACATGCTCAGTAAGAATTGCTGCTTTTGGTTCTAGTTTGAACATGAAACTGACACATTCTAAATCCTGCCCACTACACGCAGCCAAGAAGTTCAGTGGCTTAGAAAGGACAAGAGATGTACAAAAACATGTATCAGTTTTACATGTCTGGCAATTCATCCTTTGATGTGTGACTTGTAAGGTGCCATGGCATTACCAGGTGTCTATTTGGTTTCCTCAGATTGCCAACATCATCCCTTTCTTCCATGTTAGCAGGGGCTGGGAGCAAGGTGAAGATGCCTGTCAGTCCTCTGAGACTTGGTCTACACTACAAAGTTAGATCAACATAAGGCAGCTTACATCAAGCTAAATATGGAGATGTCTGCACTACAGTGTCCCTCACGCCGCTTTAACTCACCCCCTGTGCCGACCTAATAAAGCCTCAGCGAGAAGTGTAATGCTTAGGTCAATGTAGTTAGGGTGATGCAGTACAGACATTGTGTTTCTTATGTTGACCTAAGTAGTCTCCAGGAGGTGTCCAGCAATGCCTCAGCACGACCACTCTCATCACAGTTTTGAACTCCGCTGCCCGGCAGCCAGGTACATCATTAAATTCCTGTCACCTTTTAAAATCCCAGGAATTTTTGAAATTGCTCTTCCTGTTTGCTTGGTGTGGAAAGCAAACGTAGCAACTAACCAGCTGACTGTACCAGTACCATACAGCAAATGCCTTGAGTACATGGGAGATGATGGATCTCCTGGGGCTGTGCGCAGAGGTGAGAGGCTGAGCAGTGTCAGCTCCAATCCAGCCATGGGAACTTCGACATCTGCAACCAGGTCGCTCAGGGTGTGGAGGAGAAAAGGTACACAGGGATACACAACAGTGCCACATGAAAATCAGGAGCTCCGGCAGGTGTACCAGAAGGCAAGAGAAGTAAATATTTCCTCTGGTGCAGAGCTGCAGACATGCTGCTTCTACCAGTAGATGCATGCCATCCTTGGCGGCGGCCCATCTCCAATGACAAGTGCCCTGTGGATACTTCAGGGGAGCTGGAGTCACATGCCACTGCAGTGAACCCTAAGGACAGGGACGTCCCTAGCCATTTTGGTGTCCTATGCAGCTCCCCCATGGGGGGGCAGGAGCAGGCTTGGGAGGCAAGCGGGAAACTGCACCCCAACACGAGATGGCAGAGTGGAGTGGGCTGGGGCCAGGTCACTCCACTTCCCACCATCCGGTGAGTGCAGGGCAGGCCTGACCCCTGCTGCAGTCCTCAGGGGAAGGGGTGACATGGGGGCATGACTGGGGTGGAGCAGGGGTATGGGCCATGGGGAAGAGGCAGAGCAAGGGCTGGAGGAGCAAATTTCCTGGTGCCCTACGCAGCTGCATACTTTGCGTATGAGTAAGGACGGCCCTGCCTAAGGATGAGGTGCTGGATGAGAGAGGACTATGTGGGACAGACAACTGGGGGAACCAGTAGCATGGTGAGCCAGGACCTGTTTTTGACACCTGACTAGTCAGGTCACTCCCAGCGTCTAACACTGGCAAGCCTGATGCTGGGAAGGGAACCTGTGGTTTGCTTCAGTATTGCAGAGAGACATCTGCTCATGTACTATTTTTTTTTTTTTTTTAAATCAGGCTAGAAGAGGTAGTGAATAACGAATAACCAGTATAGGTACAGTTGCTATCTGCTTCTCATTCCCCTGTATAGCTATGCAGAGGGGGACCTGCAGAACAGTTTGTTTATGGGATGTCCTGTGAATCCTCCATAGAGATCTCTAGCCCACTTTCCTGGAGTTAGTCTGCAATCCTCTGCCAAAGATTTCTTGGGAGGACTGCCTTGTTTCTTCCCCCCGTGGTAGGATGCTTTGCCACGCCACTCAGCAATTAGTTTAGCAAGCACTATTGCAGCACACTGGCTAGCAGCGTACCAACCCGGTCTGCAGCCACATGCATGCAGGAGCTGTTCCCTTTCAGCCTCAGTTATCCTCATGAGGGAGATCAGCTAAAATCACCACGGCCTGTGGAGAACTGTGCCAACATTCAGTTCAGTTGCACTATCCACTTGTACTGATGCCCAAGTGCTACCCCACCTTATTGTCCAAACTTGGCCCCTGCCGTCCAGGCCATACTCAGTATGGCTAGGACTGCCACCATTCTCTCTGAATCACAATGGGAAGTGAAGATGATGTGCCTGTAACTTCTGTGGGTCAAGGCGAGTG
This sequence comes from Chelonoidis abingdonii, assembly GCF_003597395.2. NCBI lineage: Eukaryota > Metazoa > Chordata > Testudines > Testudinidae > Chelonoidis > Chelonoidis abingdonii. The sequence goes on from NC_133776.1 coordinate 75,218,223, forward strand.
AATGCACTCACAATAGTATCGCTGTCCATTGTTTGTTTAGCAGATGCTAATGTGGCCTGGAGGGTTGCTCTGTCACACCAGCAGAGCAGCTTGGCCAGATAAGGAGGACAAAGAAGAGTAGAAAGGAAGACACATTCCAGGATGTCTTTAATCCTCTGGTGCTTTGGATTGCGAGCAGAGGCATTGCAGGGTGGTGATCAGTGACTAAATGCAGAGGGATAGCAAGAGATGGTAGCGCTGTCAGGAAGCAAACAGACATGTTGCAGTCTCTGATTGAACTTCAGGGTGACACATCTGTTTGGCTCCTCCTGCAGCCCATAGAGAACTATATTCCATAACTTCCCTATGCACCCTTCCACATTTCACATGTCCACAGCAGTCCCCAGGCACTCCACCCACTGGGAGACCACACACAATTGCAGCTGCACATACACCCAGGTGTGAGAGCCTTAGTGGTGTATGTGCTTGTGAATTCCCTGTTCTTTATTCTTTAAAGATACTTTCCCCTGTATATATGAAGTTTATTTCAGCATTACATAAGTATGTTTGTATGGATGTGGAATATAAATCTATTTATGGAAACTCAATTTGTTTATTAGTCTCCAACATATGCTGGCTGCTAACATTGACAGACAATAGCAATAGGTGCATTTGCATTGTTATAGAAGTGCCCACATGCCAATCTTTGAGGTTTATAGTACACTCCAAAAAAAAAAAAAAAAAAAAAAGAGCCAGGCTCAGCCCACTACAACAACACACACTGCTGAGGCTTATTGTTAAAATGCTCTTTCAAAGTCTCCTTAAGCCAAATAGCTCCCCATTGAGCTCTTATACCCTGGTTTCTCTGTATTCCATCCAGTGGAAACTTTTTCCCCCTTTGCTTCACAGATATTATGAAGCACACAGCAGTCAGCTATGACCATGGGGATATTGTTCTCACTGATGCCTAACATTCTGAGTATACAGCACCAGCAGCCTTCAAACAAGCAAATGCACATTCAACAGTCATTCTGCACCTGCTGAGCCTGTTGTTGCAGTGCTCCTTGATGCTGTTGAGGGAGGTGGCTGGTGTACAGCTTCATGAGCCATGGGAAGAAGGGGTAGTCTGGTTCTCTCAGAGTCACTATTGGCATTTCCATATCCCCAGTGCTAATCCTCAGGTCTGGAAAGAAAGTCTCTGCTTGGAGCTTTTTGTACAGACCTGTGTTCTTACAGGTAAATGTGTCATGCACCTTCCCTGACCAGCCCGCATTAATGTCTGTGAAATGACTCCAGTGATCCACCAGTAATAGCATAGAAAAGTAGCCCTTTCTCCTGATGTAATCCATCTCAAGGTGGTCTGGGGCCAAAATAGGGATACGTATGCCTGCTATTGCCCCACTGCAGTTCGGGAACCCCATTGCTGGAGAGCCATCCACTATTTCCTGCACATTGCCCAGAGTCACAGTCCTTCATAGCAGGACGTGACAAAGGGCCCTGCACACGTGCATCACAAGAACCCCCATAGTGAATTTCCCAGCTCCAAATGGATTCCCGGCTGATCTGTAGTAATCTGGTGTTGCTAGCTTTCATGCAGCAATCGCCACTCACTTCTTCACCGTGAGTGCAGCTCTCATTTTGGTGTTGCTGCACCAAAGGGCTGGGACAACCTCCACACACAGTTCTAAGAAGGTGGCCTTGCACACTGAAAGTTCTGACACCACTGCTTGTCACCCTATACCTGCTTAATGATGCAATCTCACCTCATTTCTCGTGCGCAGAACTAGCCGTCCACCACGTGCAACTGCTCCACAAATGTCGTGGCACACAACAAGGCAACCTCCAAGGCATCATCATCAGACTCACAGCTCAGGAAATACTGCAGGATGAAGTGCGTTGTGTTTGTAATGCTCAGCACAATACTGAAGAGCAGTGCAGGATCCATGCTTTCTGACAGAGACGGTGGATGTGGAGGTTACAGAGGCTTTTGAAAAGCAACATGAAACATCATACGATGCCCATGGAATGAGGGGATGGAGAAAACTGAATCACAGGACACTGAACCTGCTCCCATGAGGCACTGCAAACCCTTCCTAAATCACCCTGCACTCAATAGTGGCGTGTTGAACGGTGGGATAGGTACTGCTGATGCGCTGCTTTCTGCAGCGATGCAAGTGCTGCTACTGTGGACATGCAACGGTGGCTTGTACGTTCACACAACTTAAATTGACTTAATTTTGTAGTGTAGACAAGTCCTGGGATAAAGAAATTATTCCTAAATCCAGCTCTATCCCACAAAAATCTTTCAACTGGGACCTTATTATAAAATACCCTACTATGTCATCACTGTCATGTATAACCACATTTGAAAATCAGATATCAGTTAAAAAAAAAATTGTTCACATCACATTGTAGGGGGAAAGGGTGGGGGAAATACACATTTTCTAGCCTCTATTCCATTCTGCCCTGTCTTAGAGTGCAGTCAGTGAACACTTCATGCTGTTAAAACTCCCTTCTGTGAGGCAAACTGTTCCTTGAAGGCTCTTATTGTTATCACAGATGTTATCACATTTAAATATTGCTTGGACTGCAAACCACATCTTACATGAAGATACTGTAATGCCTGAAAGAGATTTGTAGGAGACAAACTTCTGTTCCAATGCAATGGAAATGTTGGCATAAGCTGCTACACACAAATGAGATGTTTACAAAAATTGAATAGTATGCCATATGTGAGGCTATTTATTTTATATAAACACATCTGTTTTTTTACCACTTTTCACACACACAAATCAAGGGAAATGGATCTTTTAATGAACGAAAATATTAAGGGAAAAACTACCCACCTGTCTTTATTCTGAAGCAATAAAAATTTACTTGTTAGGTTTTCATCTAATGACCCAGTCCAGTGAACTCTAGTATGGCCTCAGCTGTCATCAGTCAATGGGAGCTGAGGTTGCTTGGCATCTCCTTTACTGCATGTTAGATCAAAACAGTCTGAGTAAACTTAACAATTATTTTATGGGTTAGTTTAAAAACAAAATCCACTTATATGCAGAATATCTTCCTATGCTACCACTCATATACTGTTGAAGAAGACCTCTTCCCTTACTTTTTTAATAGTATGATGTCTATGCTGTACGTAAGCTCTAGTATTTATTACAAATCTACAACTCCTTTATTATTTTTTGAGGTGGTGAGAACGAGTGGCATTGGGTGTGTTTGCTATTTTTTACTAATATTTTATTAATTGAAAAGATAAAATGAAAATCTGATTGAAAACTCTGCCTCAGTTTACCCATCTATAAACTGTCTGTAAAACATTACATAAACTGACAGAAGTGTTGCATAAACTGCAAAAAGCCTGGAGATGATGGATGAAATGACCCTTCTGTACATAAAGTCAAATTATTGCTATAAATGATCTTCCCTTTAAAAATCAACTTGTGCAGTTGCCTGCTGGTGTTCTCAACTCTGTCTCAGAGAACTGAAGAGCTTTCTCTTTCTCTTTCTCATTTACCTTGATAAGGGCAGTATGTTGGTTTTGCTTCAGGTGATACTATGAAAGAGTTCCTAGACTAAGTATACAGTGGAATCTTTGAGTGCAATGGTCAAATCTTCAACAACAATTGTTTTAAAAAATTCTATACTTAAATGTATCTCTATTGTTCACTATTTGCAAACATAGTATTCATTCAAAACCCCACACTCCACTGAAAACTTAGTGGAGATAAAATTTGCTAGTAACAAAACAATGGTCAATTTGATTTAAAAAAAGCTTTGGATCATTAATAATAATGAATTGTCACCAGGGCTTGCTACTATTAACGTTCAAGATTTCCTAATATTTTGCTGTTTGCAAGTGTGTGTAACAAATAGCAAGCCCTAAAAGTCTCATACCATAATTGTATCAACCAACACATTATTTCATGACTATTCAATTGAATGGCTGAAATAATCTATTTTCTTGTGTATATTTTACTTTAAGCAGACAAAATAGATGGAGGGACAGATTAGACAGCAAAGAGCAATGGAAAACATGACATTTGTAACTGAAAAGCCAAAACCACTGCTTTATAACAACTGAAAGTAATTAAAGTGCTTTAAATAAAACAGAATTTCCACTGCATCCTCCTGTGAGATAGTAGCAAAACGGTAAGCGAGGAAAAGTAGGGAAGTATATAAAATTAGAACTACTACTATCACTCAGGCAGAACAAGGAAGACACAATGTTTCCTAATATTTATAATTTTATGTGATGCTCCACGTACCTACCTACATTTCATTATTGTTTCATGAAGACAGGGAAAGAGTGAAAAAGGCCTCTTATGCTAAGACCAACTTACCACTCCACTGCTATTCTGCCCAAATCCTCCCAAAGTTCCATGCTGCTGTCAGTGATTCATTGTATTTGATTTTTTAAATGAATTCTAACTATTAAATTTCCATGATTCATTTGCTTCTCTCAGCTTTAGTTACTTGAAACGTAGTAAGTGATTAATATCTTATCTTAGTCTATAGTACGTGCAGTATTTCTTTCCCTGAATAGTCAGGTATTTTATACTACGATCCTCTGTTAAATGTAGATAATATCGCTCTTGTCAAGAGCGATATCTCTTGCAAGTATTTTATATGCATAAGGAAAAAATATCCAAGCTGGATTCATTGTTAAAGAATACCATCCCAGTTTTTCAGTTTCCATCTAGGATTACTAATGTGATATGCTCAATTATAATTTTTCATTCATCAACTGTTGAACTATCTACAAAATGTTGATATATCGACTTAAACAATTACTGCAAATAGCATTCAAGAGAAATTGGACAGACCTAAATACTAAATCAGTCATTTCCTGAAGGCTTTTCTCTTCTATCTTACTACATATCTAAGTGGGAAGAAATGCCTATTATCTCGAAGTTTCTGGAGAAGTGCTATCCTCTTTATTCATTTTTGTCACTCCATTGTTTGAAATATATTAAATTCTTCCTTCCTTTCCAGTAATCCCACCTTTCCCTGTGATCCCATTAGATCTCTCAAACTGTATTTGGGATGCCTCAGTAGGGGAAGAGGAGGCCCCCAAGTTAAAACAGTGGTGTTGGTAGACCAATAGGTTACCTGATTCATAAGTCATATCGAATCAATTTTACTGCATAATGGTGGTATTAATACTAAATTGTTTTTACCTTGATAATGTGCCCAGTACTTTACAGTACACACAATTTGTTCCCTCCACCCTTTATCTGTGTTTTCTGTTTAGACTGAAAGTCCCTCTCCTGAAGTACTATCTTTGTGCAGTGAACAACATGAGGCCCCATTCTCATCTGGCCCATAGGCGGTATTGTAATACAAATAATAGCCAAACTGACACACAGTTATATGGCCCTAATTATATAACCAAATTTTTCTGAAGTAAGGAAAGGGGATTTCAGTTTTCAGTGCTGTCAGTTTGTCCCCTAACTTTCACAGGCACAGACCACCCCATTTCTCCACTACATAAATGGCAATCTGATCTACCAAGGATATCTATGACTGACAATAGTTTTTGTGCTAGTGATTAATATTAATTGTCTTAATGGAGAAATTGAGAGCATATATCATAAACAACTGAATTATGTCTCAAATCTTCAGAATCACATGAAAACAAATGTGTGCCCAATTACAGAAACTGCACATACAGTAATAGAAATTATACATGCAAAATATGTGCACACAGTTTTTAGGATTTGTGTGTGCAAAAAGCCTTAATTGCAAATACTTACTTGGTCTCAGTCCTGAAAATGTTTATCTAGATGAATGTCCCTTTGCAATCAAATTAACTTCTCTATCTGTGAAAGGAGTATTCACATAAGCAACAATCCTTGATGCAGTTGTTTGCATGATAACCCTTTGGTAGTACTAATTTGATGGGTTGCCTGCCTTTAAGGTGCCACCTGATGTACTGGGATACTACTGAGTCCACCTGTTCCACCAGCCTGGGCTCCCTTTACCCTGTCTTATTGAGCCAGGCTCTTAAGCCTCTTCTAGCGCGCACACACAGGCAGGTCCACACCCAGCTGCAGAAAGACACAGGCACTGAGATCAGCTCTGGGAAGATTCGGCTTAAGGGACTTGCCCCAGCACTCAGGGGCCCACCTCCCTTGAAGTGCAAACCCAAAGATGTATTGTCTTGCATGGTACAGAAAGATCTGCACAGCTCAAGCTCATAAAAAATTCGCCCTCTCCCTCAATGTGAAAAGAGAGATGCACAACTTCTTTCCCCTCATTAGAAATTACACAAACTGAGTTTAATAATAAACAGAACAAATTTATTAACTATAAAAGGCAGATTTTAAGTGATTATAATGGATAGCAAACAGAACAAAGCAGATTACTGAGCAAATTAAACAAAACATGGATACTAAGTTTAAGATCTTAAATAAACTGGTTTCAAGAAGTAATTTCTCACCCTAAATGTTATTTTAGGCAAGTTACAGAGTTTCTGTAGTTTGAAGTTCCAGTTATTTCTTTGTATAGGCTGGACCCCTGTCTCAGTCCGGACTCACCTCTGTCTTTCCCCTCAGGTTAGTTCCTTTGTTCCTTCAGGTACTTTCAGTAGTCTTTCTTCTTCGGTAGGCAATAGAGGAGAGTCCAGAGTAATCCCCTCCCCAGACTTAAGGCAGGGAACCTTTGTTTGATCCCCATCCCCCTACAGAAGAAGAGTACCAACAATGTCCAAGGTGGTATTTTGTATCAGGTGATCTTATCACCTGATCTTGCGGTGTCAAAGCAACTATGAAACCAGGTTTATTTGCAATGTCCACCGGAAGGAACTCCAGGCAGATGGGAGACCCACATCTTCAAAGACTCATTGTCTTTTTCTAATGGACCATTAAGGCTGATTGCTTACTGTCTGGTGGACGTTTCCCCAAGTACGCACACAGTTGTAATTGTTACATAGTCAATATTCTTAACTTCAGATACAGAAATGATACATGCATAAATATTGGATAATCACATTCAGTAAATCATAACCTTTCCAATGATATCTTACATGAGCCCTCTTGCATAAAGTATATCTTAGTTATGCCATATTCATATCATAACCATATTTCTTGGAAATATGGGGTGTAACAGCACACTTGGCAGCAGCATTTTGACTGGTAATATGGAAAATTCTCAAATGTTCATCTGCACAGTCATGTCTCTCTAATACTGCCTTTTGCTGACTGAATATGGAACTCTGTAGTTAATTTAGCAATTTAATTGTCTTGAGAAATGTCTGTTTCAATACAGCATCTTAATCCCCAGTCTAGATAAGTACAAGATAAATCTGAATATTTGATTTTTCAACAAATAAAATGTTCCAAGTTGATCTAGAAAGCTAAATAGAATGTTGACCTCTGAGGGTGGAGGAAGAACTTTTGGAAGGCTAGCACTCAGACAGAGGAGGTGGTGAGAGAAAAGATAAAAGGCTATTATACAGAGAAATCATTTCTGATTCCATTTCTAAAGGTTGATTGTTTAAGAAATAAGTGTGTGCAAGAGAGAGCAAAAGTTCTTTACTTCCTGAGATGTGACTCAGAAAGCTGTTTCCCATTAAATTGGGAAATTGTGAGACAGTCATGGTATGTGCCTCAGAATAACGAGACAGGTCAGTTAATGGCATTGAATGCTGTGTCTACTGTACAATGAAAAGTGCAGCATAAAACATGAAATGGTTTCATTTAAGATTATTTTAGATTACTGTTTCCTTTTTCATTTGATGTGTTTTTCCTGCTCAGTGTGTTTTTTAATAGTCCTTCTTTTCCTTCTGGAACTGGTTGACTCCAGTTACTTTATGGTCAAATATAAATTTGATTATGAAATAAAGTCTTTATGTATCAAAATGTGTTTCACACACATTAGAGCTTAGTGAGAAAGAGAAATCCTTACACTTTACTCTCCTAATGTCACCTTGGTGGAAAGCCTGGAGGTAGGTTGTCTGTAGCTACTGTTCATTATTTCACACACCTTTAGGCTATTCAGTTTCAATAACAAATTGAAAAAGGAACTTTACAAGTTTAAAGGAATCGGGAGGGAAGGATAAAGCCCTTTATGCAGGAACCCACTTTAAATTAGAATGAAAGGGTTATAGATGAGGTTCATATCCTTGAAGATAAGGTTTTGGTGGATATATTACAGGCATTTTTCTGTATGATTGAGGAAGAATCCCAGGCTTCAGATAGCTGCAGAAAAAAAGATCACTCAGAGCCACTGCCAAATGTACTTCATTCACACTGTAATTGATATAATATCTTTGCAGTTTTATTAAGGAATCCTCTGAAGTCTGATTGCTGGTAATTCCTTATGTGATCAGACTACTGTTTTGTATTATTTCTAGTTAAATGAATGAACTCTCTCTCACATGCAAGCACCCACTCTGATATAGCATTAGGAGTGACTGAGAAATATAACAAGCATGTACTGGCTGCAACTACAAGAAACAGAGTTTGTTGCTCAGTGGGAAGTGTCTTAGTGGAGAATAAAGCCAGACTTGTGACCATCAGCTTTTCACGATAAATAAAGGGATTTGAGCCCATCCAACTCCCATTAAAGTCAAAGAAAAGAGCTGGTTCTTAGTTGGTATGGTTCTTAATTGCAGAATTGTCATGAGTCAATTGGAGCTGAAGCCACTCTGGCCAGTTGCACCAATGTGAAATTATTTTAAAATGCAGTTCAAGATGGATTAAACAGGCCATCTGATCATCTTGGCATAAGCAAAATTTTAGTAAATCAAAATGGCAGCAAAAACATCAGAAATGTGTATTTATTGCACAGTAAATTGGTTCAAACATACATTACTTTATCAGATTAAAAATTGGTGTATCTGAAATGTACTGATGATAAAACAATGACACCCCAATAGCTGTGACACTTTCCTGCATAAAGTTTGCAAGGTTTATGGCAGGTGTCAGACAGTGCAACAAAATATGGAAATAATATTAATCAGAAGGAATATTTAATAGTGTTGATTTCTTTACAGCATGCTTTAGAATAGGCATTGCAGAATCTGTACAACTGCTATGAACTTGGCATAGAAATATGTCTCAATTTCTGGGTAATTCTTCCCATTAATTGCCTCATAAAATTAGAATGAGCTAAATCCTTTTAAGATACTGTAGCTCTTTATCTTCTCCCTTTCCGTTTAAAAAAAAAAAAGTGAGTGAGGGGAACAAGCCATAACCTTTCTGTTAAAAACTGCAGTTTCTCAGTTGCTTTATATAGTTACCTCCAGGATGTCCACTGTATCATTTTGCTAACTTCTGCAGCTCTTCACTTTTTTTATCCTCCTTATGATAGCTAGTCTCTTATTGACCTTACCCCCACACATGCACATCCATTACTTATTTCAGCAATCAGCTTCTACTGCAATATGGTTACATGTGGAGAATGCAAATTTATTAAGTTATAAACCAATGATGAACCACTCGCTAAGCTACCTGGCAAGGCCCTTCCACTGTAGAATTTAAATGGGCACCAATGATCGTGGATTCTACAAACCTGACAAGGAGTATAAAGACAATACCCCTTCCTACATTCCTGGTCCTTCCCAGGGACCCTGGCAGGAAGTCATAGTCCCAAGTCATTCCCCTCATCCTCACCCAAGGTAGGAGAGAGGAGATAAGTGGAGCACTACAGTCCACAAGGCATGCACTATGCTGTCTCATGCAATGTTGTTTGCATCCCACGCCCAAGCAGCTCATTCTTAACACGCCCACCAGACTAGAATCTGCTGTCATCTTCTGAGGTAATCAGCCTGGATGTCTATCCCCTCACCTTTCTGGGCACCTAGAAAGGAATCCACCCATTGCTTGAGGTCCTCCAAGAAAATTTCTGACTCTGTCAGACAAATGTACTCCATCCATTCTAAACAGTTCTAGGGAGGTATAAATAATTCTTGAATGGGAAATCTCTGCACCCCCTAAGGTGATGATATACTTACTAATTTCCTGATTCACTACTTCTACACATGGTTGATATTTATTGGTTGGGCAATTATTCACCAAAACCCATCTTGAAATCATCTCTGATCCCCAAACTAGGACACTGCCAGAGGGACAGCCTGCCTACACCAGAAGGGACTGGAGAGCGAGAGTTCTCCCACACAAAGGGAGGGAAGGAGGTGACAATGTCTCCACTGCTCTCAGAACGAACAGTTACATATCTGAGTTAGTGAAATGAGAATTTTATAAATATCTTTTCTTGGGGGATATTTTGGAAAGGTTTTTCAAAAAATTGTATCTCAGAAGTCTTTGAATGGCAAGAGAATAAAGATTGTTCTTGGCATAACAAGCAGTATGGCCATTTAATTCAGCTGTCTGTCTTGCCTATATCAGGTCTGTGCTTTGTCTTCCCTGGACCTCAAGAACATTAACTTTCACAAAAAAATATTTGCTTAAATTCCTTTACCTTCTTTCTTTAGTAAAATAAACTTTCTGTATCTTTAATAAACACTTTAACATTTAAAAAGCAACAAAGAGTCCTGTGGCACCTTATAGACTAAGATGTATTGGAGCATAAGCTTTTGTGGGTGAATACCCACTTCATGTGTCTGATGAAGGGGGTATTCACCCACAAAAGCTTATGCTCCAATACATCTGTTAGTCTATAAGATGCCACAGGACTCTTAGTCTGGATCTGTAAAAAGCAACAAACATAGCTACCCCTCTGATACTGTAACATTTAAGGCATCTTGTGCTTTGTAGAGGCGGTAAATTCTCCCCTTAAAACTCCTTTTTTCAAGGTTCATATGTGTGATACTGTATTTAGAAATAGGAGCTGGCCCTTCTGTAAAAGACAATGTAAAAACTCCTATTAACTGTAGAAGGAGCAGGCTTATAAATATTCAAAATAATAAAGTAAAAACATAATGTCACAAACATAATGGCACTTTTAAATTATATTTCCGTAGCCCTACTACCTGAAGCCCCGCTGCTAATTCCTTTTGTTAACATTCTAAGCTTTGATTAAGCATCCAGAATTCAGGTGCATCTCTGAACTGAATTAAATCCAGGCCCCCAACATAGTAACAGGCCGTGGGGCTGCTGTGGAACCCCAGTGGCTGCTGCTGTAGCCTATGGAACTGAACAGTGTGTGTGTTAAAGTAGCACAAAGGGTGGCATGGAGGGGATAAATAAAGATACACTATCTACTTGAGACTGACACTTAGACAACTTCCATGACTCAAAGAACACAGAACCCTCCCTGTGTGTGGCCACTTTTTCTGTGCTGCCACATTGTGGGGCTTGCATGATGGAGATGGCTTCCTGTGAGCCTTGTGCATCTATGTGGTTTTGAACTACGGAGGGCAACTATTAGGTGGTAGATGAAGTAGGATAAATTTAAGGAACAGCAGCAGGCTACAATAGAGAGAGGGGGAACAATAGGGGAAAATAGTGGATGCTAATCTGGTGGATATGGAGGAGAAGGAATTTTTCTAAGAGCTCATAGCACAGTCTTAAATTTTTAGTATGATTTTTAAATTAAATACACTATTTTTGGCTACTATGAGGAGGTGTTAAGAAAATTAGAGAGATCATTTGGGTCAGATGTGGTGGATATTTGTAGTAGGAAACTGTTGTTTTGTTTCTTCATTTGTCAAAAAGTAACAGAGTCCAGTAGCACCTTTATAGATTAACAGACATATTGGACCATAGGCTTTCATGAGTGAATACCCACTTCGTCAGACCCACGGAAGCTTATGCTTCAATACGTCTATTAGTCTGTTAGTCTGTAAGGTGCCACAGCAGTCTGTCGCTTTTTACAGAACCAGACTAACACGGCTACCCCTCTATTTGTCAAAAAGTGACCCCAAATATTTTTTCTAATTTTTTTGTACTAGAAAATAGCTTATGGAGTTTTCTGGTAAAACAGTTTGTGTGAAAAATCAAAACAAAACAGGTAAACGTGTATTGGAGGTTCCAAGATGAATCTTAGCATTGTTTTCCTGTCACTGATAACACACTTTTTTCTAGTTCATAGAGACTATAGCAGTATCAACCATTACAATATACATATTAAAATAAGGATGGTTCTTCTAAAATTCACCGAAACGTCAAAGAATATGAACCTTGGAATTCCTTAGCTGAGTTTAGGCTTTGACTGACTTTATTGCAAAACATTTCCAAACCTGTATGAAAAATACACAATATGAGAAAACAGAGGGAAAGGAAAATTGTTGAGGGGCGGAGCAGGGGGTGAACGTTTCATGTAGATTCCTCTACAGTAAAATTTTAACATTACCTAAAATCATTGTGAAATTCTAAATAGGTCATTCCAGTGTGAAAATGGTGACCTTTTTTTTCCAAAAATAGATGATTTTACTTTATAGAAATAATGATCATTCATGCATTTTCCCAGAAGACAAAATATAGTTTTCACCTAAAATAGTCTTTTTTTTAATGAAAATGGTGATATTTTCATTCAAACAAAACTCACAAATGCTGAAAATAACACTTGAAACAAATTTGAGATGAAAAAATTAGTGGTTTCATACACCTTTCACTTATCTTCATTCTGGGCTAATTTCAAAGAACTGCTCGCTAGAGCTGTGCAAATAACAGTTTTTCTTCTTCGACTGATTGTTCATGTCCATTCCAACCAGGTGAGTGTGCTACGCATGCACGCCAGCCGGAAGATTTTTTTCCTTAGCACCGTCCATAGGGTTGGCCTGGGTGCCCTGTGGAGTGGCACCTTCATAGCGCCCAATATAGGGCCCTGCCGACCCTCCACTCCCTCAGTTCCTTCTTACCGCCGGTGATGGCTAGCTGGAACTTCGCTCGCTCCTGCAGCAAGTGTTCTAGCAGTTTCTGATTGCATATCATGTATATAGTTGTTCCTTCTAGTTATAGTTAGTTGGTTTGGGGGGCTCCCACACACACACAACGTTCCCCCTCCTGGGGTATGCCTGAGTCTCCAGGGTTTAAGCTGTCTGAGGCCTGTGGCAAGTTTATGCCCAAGAGTGATCCTCACTCTTCCTGCTTGTGGTGCCTTGATGAGTCTCTCCAGAAGGAGAAGTGCCATATCTGCAAGGATTTCCATCCCAGAACCCTTAGAGACCGGGAACAGAGACTAAAACTGTGGATGGAGGCGGCATTGAGGCCACACTCTGACTTGGAACCCACTGAACCGGCACTGAGCACGTCCTCATTTAGCAGGCCAATGCTCAAACCACTGAACTATCCCTTCCCCGATGGACAACACCTCAGCGATGTTCTGTATAAACAAACAGGGAGGGGGTGGTGCATGCTCCTCTCCCTTATGCTGGGAAGCCCTCATGCTGTGGGACTTCTGTGTTGAGCACTCAATCCACCTGCAAGCATCATACCTCTCAGGAGCAGAACGGGCTGGCGGACAGTCTCTGCCGGACCTTCCATGGCCACAAGTGGTCCCTCTGGCTAGATGTGGCGAGCTCAATCTTCCGTCTCTGTGGCTCTCCCTAGATAGACCTGTTCGCCACTCGCAGCAACAGACAATGTCAGCTATTCTGCTCCCTCATGAGTCACAGTCCGGGGTCCACCGCAGATGCCTTCCTCCTCCCGTGCGGGGGCTCTATGCTTTTCCACCAATTCCACTAGTCCACAGAGCGCTTCTCAAGATCTGCAGGGACCAGGCCCAAATTATACTGATAGCACTGGGGCGGCCACGCCAGCACTGGTTCACATCGCTCCTGGGAATGTCCGTAGCGGCACTGCTTACTTTACCACTGATTCCGGATCTGATCACACAGGACCATGGCCGACTCATGCACCCGAATCTAGAGTCACTCCACCTCATGGCGTGGATGCTCCATGGCTAAACACCACAGAGCTGTCATGCTCGAATCAAGTCAGACATGTCCTCCTTGGTAGTAGAAAGCCCTCCACCAGAGCAACGTACCTTGCCAAGTGGAAGAGGTTCTCCTTCTGGGTGGAGCAGCGGAGTCAGTTGCCATTGGTCACCCCCATACCATTCATACTGGACTACCTCCTTCACCAAAAACAAGACCCATCCCTGTCATCAGTAAGGGTACACTTAGCCACCAACTCTGCCTTCCATCCAGGCACATACGGCTTCTCAGTCTTTGCAAACCCTCTAGTCAGTCATTTCCTCAAGGGCCTAGACAGGCTCTTCCCCCCCAGATGCGTCAGCCTGTCTCAGTCTGGGACCTTAACCTAGTCCTCTCCAGCCTTACGGGCCCTCCATTTGAATCACTGGCAACCTGTTCCCTGCTCTGTCTCTCATACAAAGTCGCATTCCTCATGGCAATTACCTCAGCTGGACAGGTATCGGAGCTCAGGGCCCTCAAGTCCAAGCCACCTTACACAGTTTTTCATAAGGACAAGGTCCAATTCAAACCTCACCCAGCTTTTCTACCTAAGGTTGTCTCCCAGTTTCACATGGGCCAGGACATCTTACTCACAGTGTTTTTTATTACGAGCCACACTCCTCTGACAGGGAGTGCAGCCTGCACTCGCTGAATGTATATAGGGCCCTAGCCTTCTACATAGAGAGGACTAAGTTGTTCTGGAAGTCCATCCAACTCTCTGTGGCCCTGGTGGACAGAATGAAAGGTCTCCCTGTCTCTTCTCAACACATCTTGTCATGGATCACATCCTGCATTCGGGAATGTTATGGCCTGGCGAGGGTACCCACCCTGCTGATGACCACCCACTCTACCAGGGCCCAGGCCTCCTTGGCAGCACTCCTGGTGCAAGTCCCCACCCAGGAAATCTACAGGGCATCCACATGGTCCTTAATATATACATTCACACCGCACTATGCAATTACACAACAGGCCAGAGACAATGCGACCTTTGGATGCACGGTGCTTCAATCAGTGCATGACCCCGACTCCACCTCCTAAGCTTTGGCTTGTGAGTCACCTGGTTGGAATGGACATGAACAATCATTTGAAGAAGAAAAAATGGTTACTCACTTTCTCTTAACTGCTGTTCTTCAAGATGTGTTGTTCATGTCCATTCCAGTACCCACCCTCCTACCCCTCTGTTGGAATAGTTGGCAAGAAGAAGGGGGTGGAGGGTCGGCAGGGTCTTATATTGGGCACCATGAAGGCACTACTCCAGGGGGTGCCCAGGCAGACCCTATGGATGCTGCTAAGGGAAAAATCTTCCGGTTGATGGGCACACGGCACGCACACACCTGGTTGGAATGGGCACGAACAACACATCTCAAAGAACAAGAGTTATGAGAAAGTAACGTTTTTTTTTTCATTTCATTGGTAAATCTGAAAAATTGGAGAACATTTTTGCTTTGGGTTAACCTGAAAATGATTGGTTTTTATTTTTTTTTTTTACATTTTCAGTTAATCAAAAAGAAAAAAATGCATTTCATTAAATAAGATTTGACAGTTTAAAATATAAAAAATAAATATTGCAGATTGATTGATTGTTTTGGACAGCAGTAGAAGAAAGTAGATGGAAAAAGCAGAAGTATGAGTGTAATTTTAAAAATGTGTGATTTTAGCTTTTATGAAAAATGAGTAAGACCTTAATTGAATTCAGGTCTGGAGGTACAAAGATATTAAACAGTTGTAAAATTTGGCTCTGTAGGAATTTTGGAGACAGTATCTCTAGCACAGTACTATATGACACAGTTTACACAGTTTCCTTCATAGCTAGTTACTGCTTATACTGATTGAAAATTTTCAATCAGAATCGTTTTTTGATGGGAATTACAGTTTGGTGAAGTTGTACAACTGAAATGAATCCTACAGGAGGTTTCCTGCCCTGGAGGCTGAATCACATTGAATCCCTGTTTTAAACATAAAAAGCTACACCCCCCACTTCCTATGGTGAAGATGGAATTATAAGGCTAGAAAACTGTAAGAGCATTGATGGGGTTTGCATGCATTAGAATTAATTTTCCTTAGGAATCACTATGGTGTGACACCATAGTTGTAAGCTCAATGTTATCGTTGTAAATACAAAAGTAGTGGGGAGGGGAAAAAAAGTAATCTTAAACAAAACAAGGTGGAAAAGAAGGATCTAAACTGGTACCATAAGTCTAGTGTGTAATGCTATATAAAAACATTGATCCATAGAATACATACAAGCTAGTATATGCAACAATATATGACCAATGAATAATGTTGGGGGAAGACAAATTTGAATAAGCAATTCTTGCTAAGAAGATATGTCTGCATATATAGATATGTATGTCTAGTGTTGGTGGAGGAATCCCACTGTATTTAGAATACAACACACTAAAAGTAGTAACTGCTTGTTTATAAAAAGCATTACATTTCCATCCACCCCTTAAAACAATTATTTAATGCTGGCTCAATGGTCTAAATAAAACCATTAATTAAGCTAAAGCAGTTGTCATTTTTGGGGTAATTTTATCATTTAAAAAATTTCATTTGTTACGCCTTGTTTTTACTGATGCACAAACATTTTAGGAGTGTGGGGTTTTTTAATTGCTTTTGTGCTGAGACTAAAGCTATATCAAGTTGCATGTTATAAACTTATGAAAATGCTGATGCAGCATAATTCAAGTACAGTATCATAATCGAGCCTTCCACACAACTCACATTGTCTGAATCAATATAGTATTCCAAATACATTAACTTCAGCTCATTTCCTGAGTATCAAAACAAATAACAATTGAAATACTGCATTGATTTTTGTTAACTATATTTCCACCAGCATAGCAGGCAACATTATTTCCGAATATTAAGTGTCCCATGTAAATTAGTTTAAAAATTATTTATGCTGCAAATTATTAGACTGTCTTACTGTATGAACAGACCAGATTTCAAGCTAGCTTTAGGCACAGCTGGTGCAAGGTTTGGAAGGGACCTCAGGAGGTCATCTAGTCCAACACCCTGCTCAAAGCAGGACCAATCCCCAACCAAATCATCCCAGACAGGGCTTCATCAAGCCTTACCTTTAAAAACCTCTAGGGAAGGAGATTCCATGGCTTCACCACCCTCTTACTGAAAAAGTTTTTCCTAATGTCCAACCTTAACTTCCCCCACTGCAACTTGAGACCATTACTCCTTGTTCTGTCATCTGATACCACTAAGAACAGTCTAGATCCATCCTCTTTGGAACTCCCTTTCAGGTAGTGAAAGCAGCTATCAAATCCCCCCTCCATTCTTCTCTTCTGCAGAACTAAACAATCCCAAGTTCCCTCACGCCTTTCCTCATAAGTCATGTCCTCAGTCATGTCCTCCAGCCTCCTAATCATTTTTGTTCCCCTCTGCTGGACTCTCCAATTTTTCCATATCCTTTTTGTAGTGTGGGGCCCAAAACTGGACACATTACTCCAGATGAGACTTCACCAATGCCAAATAGAGGGGAATGATCACATCCCTTGATCTGCTGACAATGCCCCTACTTATACAGCCCAAAATGCCATTAGCCTTCTTGGCAACAAGGGCACAGTATTGACTCATATCCAGCTTCTCATCCGTTGTAACCCTTAGGTACTTTTCTGCAGAACTGCTGCCTAGCCATTCAGTTCCTAGTCTGTAGCAGTGAATGGGATTCTTCCGTCCCAAGTGCAGGACTCTGCACTTGTCCTTGCTGAGCCTCATCAGATTTCTTTTGGCTCAATCCTCTGATTTGTCTATGTCCATCTGCCATCAAATTGCCTCTGAAGAGCCCAATGTGCTGCCCCTTCTCCTTGAGCCGGCCCTGGCTGCTTTTGTTTTCTCATTCCATTCTCCCCTTTTGTGCATTTTCTCATGCTGCTCCAGCTGGAATAACATCTGTTCTATGTTCCAAACATCTTAACTCTTTTTTCCTGTAATCCATCTTCAAAACTCACTCTAAGCTTTGTAGAGTATAATATACCTGTTTAGTAGTAGTTATAATAATGCAAGGAGGAAAGAGACCATGGTGCCAGCTTATGATAGTATGCCTGATTACTTTTGACGCTGCCTATATCAACTACCCATATTGCTAACTACATTGCTTAAAATGGTCTTTTAATGACCACCAATTTTGAATACAAACAAGCCATATTAAAGGTGTTGCTTTTGCTTGGTTAGTTAATAATGAGGTTTTAAAAAGGATTCCATATCCCAGAAATATTTTTTGAAAACCTGAATAAGAGATTGTGTATAGATTAGAAATTGAGGGCTCTTTATGGACTGAAGCACACAAGGGAATATAAAGCAAAACTTCAAGCTCATAAAATTGAGAAATATATATGGCAAGAATATAAAATACAAGATTTGGATAAGCTATTTTCTCTCAGTATACCATTTTCCTACTATTTTTTTTTTAACTCTTTGCTATACTTAAGAATATAGTGAACATAATGTTAACTCTCCCTCCAGGTCGCTTAATAGTTTTGTTCCAAGGAGTAGTCTTAGGAAAAACTCCTGACACTGAGATCTAGTAGACTGGAGAATTTATCCACCAGTTCCCTGTGCAGGTTAGGTAAGTGGGGAGACCATTGCTCAGAATCTCCCCTCCCTTATAAATCACTGGGGAGATTTAGGAAGTCAGGTCTGTGTTGATTTAGGAAAAGAGAAGTGGCTCACCTGGTTGTCTCTGAAGAAGGGAGGACTAAAATATTACTGGGCCTTACCTTCCATGAGCCATTTGCAAGTGAGTGGAGGATTTGAATGGGTGCTTGTTTTTGTGGGGGCAGGATATAGATAGGGGAGAAGCATTCCCAAGTTGTTAAGTATGGAGACAGAGGCAGATATTAAGATTTTGATAATAGTCAAATCTGTTCCAACTACCTAAAAAGTAGGTACTCCAAATACTCTGAGATCACATTTGTATCTGTCTCAATAAGCACAGCCATTTCAACTTATTTCTTCCTACTGATAGATGACAACTAACTTTCAGTATTTAACTATACTGTATGTTTCAGTATAATAACTTGCAAATGCTTCCTATTAACTCAGTAATAACTGTATTCTTACCTATACATTCTTCTCTGAGTAGTTAACATAAAAATAGTGTTTTATTACTACTATTAATGTTTGTAAAAATATTACTAATATAATTCCTTCTATAATCAAAAATAGAAAAAACAATTGGCTTCTGTTAGAGACTTAACTACCCAAAATATATATTACTGTAGTTGAAAAAACATTCAATTTTTGTTCTAATTATCTTTATTGTGGTTACTTTAAGAAGACTAATAGCCTATGATGCAAAAGTAGTACAAAATCACTTCTAACATATTTACATTGATCATTTAGGATTAAAAACCAGTTCAGAATATATAGATGAAAAAAGTGTTGCTCAGAATTTGATTTCAACCGTATTTTGGAAAAATAAACATGTCCTAACAGAAAACAGATTACTTCAATAAATTTTGATGAGAATATATACCCTAATGAATTTATTTTTCTAGTTAAACAATAGCTGTATACAGTTTGTATGAGTTGAAAGATAATGGGAATGTGTTTGCTATGGTAGAATCTCATGAAGAGTTGCCATGACTCAAGCACAATACATATAGCTAGGGTCTGAGAAGAAAAAATAGAGGAAGTGGAAAACTGGAAAAGTGGAAAACAAGCTGGCAGGAAACACAGTTTTACAGCCTTCTAGGGACTGTCTGTTTATATGACAATGAAAATAGGTTTTAGCTCAAAGTTCCATGGAGGTACGCAACTGAGCTGCTGTTTATCTTTGAATATACTGCAAAGTGGAAGACATTCAGAACTACTGACAAGTTAGGGAAATCTAACATTGCACATTTTAGGGAAACAGTCGACTGGGAGTGGAATACAATTTAAGAATTATTGTTATAATAATAGTAATCATGCTTCTTCAAAACTCAGACCTAAGAGGCAATGTATACAAAGTGACAAAAGCAAATTAACTGAATGCTTATAATGCACACTCAGATGGGAGTCAGTTGAACTCCAGTGATACGAAAGGTAACATAGGACATGGATTTGTAGGGTCCATATGCATGCTTTTGTTTCAGATGTGTATGAAAACGCTGACATAGTTAATTTCAAAACAATCACTCATTGGTTCATAATTATATTTTTCTCACTTTCTAAACCAATCAAACCTAATTAGATTCAATCTGAAGGTCTGCTGCAAAAATGTATTAAATTGCATTTTAACTGGTGAATAAATTGACATCCAAACTCTTTAAAAGAGCTGCTGATGTCTTGTAGAAAATGTTGGAAATAACAATTTATCAACAGGCCTTCTCTGATTCAGTTTTTATCTTTGTTTTTAAGGTATTTGAATGGGGGGAAAATCGGTTTCTCAAATGTTCATCTGTTCCTACTGGTTTAGCTACCCTTGAATTCATAAATCTTATTTTTGTGACATCTTAAATCTTTTCAGAGCAACAAGTGTATCATCACAAAGAGACGATTATGATTTCAGGTGAGAAATGAGCTCCAGGAGCTGATGAGCAGTTAAACAAAGAACCCTGTTTTCATGCAGATATCCTTAACAGAGAACAAAAAGAAACATACAAATAATATTTAATATGTCAGCAGAACTGTACTGGACAAAATAGATTTGAATGAGATGTCTTAGGGCCTTGTCTGAGCTCCCTCAGGAACTAAGGATGATCGCAAACCTCACCACCTTCCACTCCAAGTGCAAGGAGCATTTCTTTCACCTTGCCTCTCTAACATAAATTTACAGCAACATGTATAATAAAAAACGAACAAAAAGCACCACACCAACACAAGACACTCCACTGCACTCACTTGTCTCCTTGGAAAGAGGATGATAGTCATGTCACTTAATGAACTACTGGAAGGCCCTCAGATACTACACTGATGGGTGCCATATAAGAACCTACAAAGAATAGAATAAAATGTATGTGAAAAGGTTTATAGTACCCAAAATGACTGTCTCTGGATTTTGAATCAATGGGGCTGGAGTAAGGGCTCCAACTGCTTAACTTCCCCTGGAGGCGAATTCTGTTTCTGCAACTCAAAAGTGTAGACACCACCACTTCAGAGCTTAACATCAGGATTTCTCAACCTCCCCAAACAGTACATAACCTTTGCAAAGGTTTGCCAGACTTTGAAATGTAACCTGGGAGCAAAGTTGGTATCCAAGCTGAGTGAATAAAAGGGAATCCCTTTTTGCGAAACATTTCATTTTTTTTAAATGCCCTGAATTTGGATAAACAGCTAAAAATGTGAAATTTTGCACAGAAAGAAATTTAAAGAATTATTCCATTTTAAGAGAACTAAAACATATTTTTTGGCTTTCTGGCTGCCCAATCTGAAGCCTTTCTCCACAACTACTAGAGAGACAGAACCTGAGCACACAGCCTGGGCAACAACTCTAGGAGACAGAGAGCAGGGGCACCTGGGCTCCGTGCCATTCCATCCTGAAGCTGATTGGGAGGCAGGCAGCCCTGGCACTTCTCCCCTCCATTCTCCATGGAAACTTATGGATTTGGAAAAAGAGCATTTTTGGTCAGAAAATCATTCTGATGAAAAAAATGTGACCAACTCTAGTTGGTATAAAAATAGATTTCTTCTCCCTCCCCCAATTTGCTGCTTGTAACAGAAAATATTTTTTTCTTTCTTTCTTTTTTTACAAAATTTTACCCAGCTGTCTTAAGTACATCAGTCTTTGACTTTCAAGGGGATTTAGGATGAAAACTTAACTTAATCTCAAGAATGAGTAATGCCTGCTACCTGAGAAGGAGGGAGTTTACTCCCAAGCGTTTCATGACATGGCTGGCCAAATTTTCTAACTGAGTGCAAACTTGCCTTTAAATTTGTGCATGATTTTTTTCTAGTGTCTCCATGAATAGGTAAGTAATGAAATCAGGATTTCAAAAGGTAGCTCATTTGAAGTAGAAATTTATCCATGTGACCCTTTAGAAAGATAAAGTGGATGCGGTAATATCTTTTATTGGACCAAGTTCTGTTGGGCAGAGAGACAAGCTTTCAAGCTTACACAGAGTTATTCTTCCTGCAACCGACACAGCTACAACTAGAGTAACCAGACGTCCTGATAAAATCAGGACAGTCCGGATTTTGAGGAGTTTGTCCCATGTCCTGACCACATTATGCTCGGGGCACCATTTGTCCCAATATTTTGTTTCCTGGTCTTCGGCAGCAATTTGGCGGAGAGTCTTTCAGTCGTGGACAGTCTTTGGCAGCAAGGTTTATTACCCTCCACCAAAATCCCGCTGAAGACTGTCAGCAACTGAAGGGCTCTCCACCAAATTGCCGCCGAATTCCCGGACGGGTGAGTGTAAAAAAAAAAGAGAGAGAGAAAACGCCCCTCCTGCAGTGGTCCCGATATTTTCCCCTTAACATCTGGTCACCCTAGCTACAATTAAACTGCATAAATGTGACCCTTTTTTCATTCTCTTGTCTTCCTACTCAGATTTTTTTCTCCTGCTACACTGTCATCAGTGAAGAATCTGTTTATCATCATAAAGTCTCACTTCTAATTCCTACTGATTTTAGTGAGACTCTATGATGATAAAAGAGTTCACCCACATGAATTAAATGGTAGGATTGATGCCTAATGCTTTTTTCTTGTAAAGTAAAAGAAAAAGATTTGGCCACTATTATTCCAGATAAGAGTATCTTCACAGGGAGTTATGGTGGTATAATCATACCATTATAGTAATGCTGGTAAAATTCCCCATGTAGACCAATTAGGGTTGCCAACTGCCTAATTTCTGAAAACTGGGCCCCCTGACATGCTTCTTCCCTCCAAGGCCCCACCCCTGCTTTGCCTCTTCCCCCAAGGTCCCACCCTCTACGTGCTCCTCTCCTCCCCCTCCTACATCACTCAATCTTTTCCACCTCGCCCACTGCCTACCTAGGCTCTCTCTGCTCTGGGGCTAGAATGGGAGCTGCGACCTGATGCAAAGCCTGCTGACTGCCTGCCCACAAGAGGCAGGTAGGAGGCAGCCCTGTCTGGCACAAATCAATGACCTGGCACCTCCCACCCATGGTAACCAGACTTTTGGTGTCTGGTCAGTACATCTGACCAGACATGGCCCGGTCTGCTTTTTGACTGGACTTTCCAGTTGAAAACCAGACACCTAGCAACCCTAACACCAACCTTAAACCCAGACTTCTCCTCCCATAGCTGTGACTCCTTTTTACTCAGTACTGCAGATGAGACTCAGTACATAGAGGGAACAGAGATATTAAATGAAAATGTGCCATTTTTATACAGGTTTCAGAGTAGCAGCCGTATTAGTCTGTATCTGCAAAAAGAACAGTAGTACTTTTGGCACCATAGAGACTAACACATTTATTTGAGCATAAACTTTCATGGGCTCAAATAAATGTGTTAGTCTCTAAGGTGCCACAAGTACTCCCATTTTTATACAGTTACTATTTAGATGAACAGCATTAAAACTAGTGCCCTGGTTAAGCATGTAATGCACCACAATAACCTCCATGTTGCTAAACTAATCTGAGTGGAGGGGAAATGAAATCAAGTAGCCAAGAAGCTATAATAATTGTTCATGACTTGCTGTTAAAGCATTAACTATCTTTAACAGATCACATCATTACAATTTCTTATGTATTAGATGTTACTTATTGCAGAATAATGTATGGGATGAGGTATAAAAATGAGGACACTAAATAATGATTTTGTTACATTATTCAATTCCACAGTAATTTGTTGATGCAAGTCTTGAAAAGTGTACATCGCCAGTTAAATGAGCGCTTAAAACCACGTTAGAGCTTTTAAAGGATTTTTGTTCTTTGGCAGTAATATAATGGCAGAGTTCAAAAGGTTAATTTCCAAACGTGGGTGCACTTTCTAACAAAAATGTCCGTCATTGCTCTGTCATCAATATTTTATTAGTTTTTATCACTTTGGATCTTTTCTGGTTAAGTCAAATAATTAATATTTACAATGCATTAGGATTTAAGCAAACTCAGCTTTTATTATATCATATGCTGAGTATGCATATGCTTAAGTCAGACTTCGAAACAAGATTGCTAAACTGGTATATTTGAGCTTTGATCTGTTAATACATGCTTCTTGGCTACAGTGCTAACAAGGTTTTGAGTTTACTTCCCTATATACATTGCATATAGAAGGATTAGGACTGGACTTTTGAGAGCAATCACAGTTCTGTTATGGAAATACCACTGCTTTCCACAGAGAGCTGTGATGTACTTATTTATAAAATAATGCTTTTTTTATAGACAGGATCTTCATTGAACATACAGTTAGCAAACCATATGGTAAGTTCACGCACAATTTCTTACATCTACTGAAAAATTCAAGGGTAAAAAAGAAGACAGTGCTCAAAATGGAGAAATGAAAAAGGAACCAAACAAAAATATATAAATGAGCTAAGGGTTGTAGAGGGTGAACCTATACTCCAACTGGAAAACTCCTGGATTTCAGGAGAAATCCAAGCCTTCTGTTTGGATTTACGGAGTAAATCTAATCTTGTCCAGGTTTTTGTAAGTCCACTTAGATCAGTTTCCTAGCTCTCCCTGCTATTTATTCTACCATACAGTCACCCTCTTTCCTTTTCTCAATCAGAGCAGAATCAATATGGTTGCCAATAGTTTATACAGATGTGAAATAGAGGGAAGACTATGGGTGCTTGCTCCTCTGGGGACTACTTCTCATATCCTTAGTTCCTCATTCCATTTCAAGCCATTTAGTCTCACTGGAGAGAGAATGAGGAAAGGGAGAAGCAAGCAATGGGAATAAGATTAAAGCTGGATGAGAGAGAATTTTTCTCATCTAGTACATATGTTCAAAAAATGTTGAATAATTTTCCCATCCAAAGCGGGGCAAAGAAGTCAAAATCTTAAGTGTTCATGAGCTCTGTGACATTGTACTCCATATGTTTATGGAAATATGCTTATGAGTGTAAATATTATGTAACTGGAATTGCTTTATGCAAAAGGTCTCTTGTAAGCTATCATTAAAAAGCTTATAATCTACTGAGTGCGTTCATCCTATTTGTATGAATGTATCATTCCTGTATCTGAAGCTAGAAATATGAAGTATTACTCTGAAGTCCTAATGTAACTATGTAAAGTGTGGGCCATTAATGGTGGCTTGGAATCTTGATGGCTCCTATTAAATAGGACAATTAGTTGTGAATGGCTCTGTTTACTCACAAATCTTCCTGGCCAGCCCTGAAAGAATAGAGAATGAGGTCTTACATGTGTTCATGTCACCTGGTACTAGAATCCATTTTAAACCTGGTCCTTTTCCATTTAGAAGGAAGGGTGGGGACCCAGAGAGACACAAGATTGCTGCCTTGCACCAAAGCTTATAAAGGGGATGGAACAGAACAAAGGAGGCTGCAGTCATGAGAAATCCCCTAGTTACCAGCTAACCTGGAACTAACAAGGACTGTACCAGAGGAAAGGATTGGGCCCAGACTAGAAGGGCATCTAGTCTGTGAAAGAAGCTTATTGGAACATCTCTGAGGGTGAGAGTTACCTGTATTCAGTTTCTTAATGTGTTAGGCTTAGACGTGTATGTTTTGTTTTATTTTACTTGGTAACTTACTTTGTTCTGTCTGAAACCACTTAAATCCTACTTTTTATACTTAATAAAATCACTTTTATATATTAATTAACCCAGAGTAAGTGATTAATACCTGAGGGGAGCAAACAGCTGTGCATATCTCTCTATCAGTGTTATAGAGGGCGGACAATTCATGACTTTACCCCGTATATGCTTTATATAGAGTAAAACAGATTTATTTGGGGTTTGGATCCCATTGGGAACTGGGTGTCTGGGTGCTGGAGATAAGTGACTTGCTAAGCAGTTTTTGGTTAAAGTCTGCAGCTTTGGGGGCATGGACCAGACCTGGGTCTGTGTTGCAGCAGAGTAGCATGTCTGGCTCAACAAGGCAGGGTTCTGGAGTCCCAAGCTGGCAATGGAAAACAGGCTCAGAGGTAATTCCAGCATGTCAGGTGACAGTCCCAAGGGGGTCTCTGTGACTGAACTCATCACAAGCTGAAACTCCCCAAAAAAAGTTTTATTTGGGTCTATTGAATAATTTTTGTTTCAATAATTTTTAAACATTTCATTTTGGTTTTGACCTTTTATTCTTTAGTCTTTTAGTCTAAATGTACTAACATTTTGAAAGTCATTTTGATTAAAAAAAACAAAAACAAACACAACAATCTTTTTTCAAAAATGTGAAAATGAGACATCTAGATTTCAAATCAGGCAATTAGTCAAAATTGGCCCAGTTTTATGAACACTTTGGTTTTGACAAATTGTTCTTTTGGGAAAAAATATGGTTTGAAAAATTCTTGATCAGATCTAAATTAAGCCTTTGGGTAATTGACAATATTGATATAGAGGCGATGAGGCAAAGGTAAGTGTGAGCTGAGGGATACCTATTAAGGTTGTAAAGCCAGAATTCTGGAGAGTAATGCTTCTCTAATTTTTTGGAATGAAGAGGGGTTTTTTAAATGAAAATTGCTTCTTTAATTATTTTTTTCTTCATGAAAAATGTTTTTTACTTTTTTCTAGTGTTTCTGTTTTTATTGCAAATGTTATCATAATAGTTACAAAAACTATTTTAAATTTCATATAAAAATATGAAGTAATTTATTACAATAATTTTTAAATAACTCTGCCATCATTTCATTTGCATAAATTCATGTCTTCCCCAAAGAATTTTCTCTCTTCCTCTGTCTCTATCCCCTAAGTTTCCTCTATACAATTCTCTTTGTTTTTTCTTCTGTTTCCTTTGGCTAGTTTTCCTCACCCTCCCTGTCTCTGGCTGCCCTCTTCCCTTCTTCAGTTTCCCTATCTTCTCCGTTCTGTGGCATCCATCTCACTCACACATTTGACCCTAGCCTCCCACAAGGTGATTTCTGATCATAAAGCCAATTCTGGCTCATGGGGTAACAGAGATGTAGATGGTAGGTGGGGAAAGAGACACAAGAGGGGCCAGGAAGCAACGTAAGAGAAAAGAGGGAAGGCAGAAGAATGACCTTGTCCAAAAAAGACTGGGAAGAGAAGGACCACAGAATGTAAAGACAAGAGGAGAGGAGAAGAAATAAAGTTGGGAAATAAGCATTTAAGTTGATGGAAACAGGACAAAAAAGATAGCACAAGGATGGGGTCTGGGGGAAAGGAATGATGGGGATGCTGAGGAATAAATATTTTCTTCTTACCATCCCCTGGCTTTAGCATATCCTGGCTTTTCATGCTGGATGTCAAGAGGATGGTAGAGAGAGGTTGTCTAAGCAGTGTAGGATATCCTTTTTTCCATAGATGCCAAAATTCTCATGTGCATCGTCCTGAACCTTTCCAAAATCATCCCCTTTCTCCTCATAATATGAATTATTGTTTCTTACTCCAAAAATATTTCCCTGGCTAGACTTCAGGGAAAAGATAACAAGGCTGGTTCTGATCTCACCCATAAGTTTTTACAGATATGTGTGGGGTGAAATAATCAAAGGTGACAAAATACTTCTGTTTATAGTTAAAGATGAAACTACAATAGTGGTGGTGCATCTTGGTCATTAAGCATCCTTTTCCGCATCTGTTTTATTTGGATCAGCTCATTGCCATTGTCACATTTTTCAAGTATTCTGTTGCATGCTTTTCTGTCAAGCTCCATGGGATGCTCATATTTCTAACTGCTGATATATCTTGTGTGTATGTGTGGCTGTTCGTGTTTTGTGAAAGACTGAACTGGAAAATACTGTTCAGCAGCATCATCCATTTTAGAATCTTTTGTAGTTTCTGCTTAATCACCACCACCACTATTGTTTTAATTGAATCAGATTCTTCTGATTAAAAGGTAGGGCTATGTCGGATAATGCTTGTGAGAATTCAGAACCGAGTCCAACAAAGCATGTAATCATTTGTTTAAACTGAAGTCAATGGGACTGTCTTTATGCCTACGGTTAAGAGCATGCTTACGTGCTTTGCTGGATTAAATCTGATTCAGAAACTAAGTGTTGGCATACTCTTCATTTTGAAGAGGCGTAAAATCTAAATATGCCTAAGAAGTTGGGTGTGATTTAAAATGAGGCAAAGTTACCACTTGTGCTAAAAATTCTTTGACTGAATTAAATTTGGAGGACATCCTAAGGTATAGTGTAATCAGAGCATATAACTCATTAGTTCATCCAACAGCTGACAAATATTTATAAGTTTCAGCTCTGCAAAATAAGCTACAAGCATTTACTCGGAAAACCTTAGCAAACAGTCCTTATAGGTATTCTCCAAATTATAAGTAGGACTTTTTCAGCTTGCAAAACCACTTGAACTGTTTTATTTATTGCTACCAGTGCAAAACATACTAGTTTTTGTGACGTGACCGTGAGAGAATGAAGAGTGCTGTGTGTGTGTTAGTATAATGTAGTTCTTTTAACCATTATCTTGATATGCTTATACCTGAACTTGTGAAGCTAGCAATCACTTGATGCTGCTATGGCTGTCAGGAATTATTAACCAATTTTCAATTCTTGTCATCAAGCTGTGTTGGTGAGATGAGGTGGGCGAGCCAACAGTCTGTTCAAATGAGCTCCAACAAAATGTTTACTATCTTCATCAGAACAGATGATGTTACCCACCTGCAATAGTAAGCTGACAAAATTTTGCCCTTTAGTACTAGCTATTGGGAATAGCATAGAGTCCATCTGTGGTACTGAATTATCTGAATGAGGTCTGCACAGGATTCATATTTATATGCAGCTGACAAAGTGGATATTCACCCACGAAAGATTATGCTCCAATACATCTGTTAGTCTATAAGGTGCCACAGGACACTCTGTCGATGTTTATTTTATGTGGTTTCAGAAGCAAGAGAAATTGCTCCCAAAGTGTCCAGTTATCAGAGGTCATAATCAACGTTCTCTTACTGCATGCTACAAAACACCCAAAAACACTGTTTGCCCCTATTTACCTTTTATGAAGTAGAAAGATTAAGTTCCACTTGTGTGCCATGTCTTGTGCTATGAAAGCAGCTTCAGTATTAATCTTGTAATTCTAAAGAGTTGCTCAATTATAGTATACTGGTTGTTTGAAGTGTGAAGCATTGCCATAGGTGTAGAGAAGTTACATATTTCTCCAAGTCTTAATTCATTGAGGTATAGTGCATTACAAACTATCGGAAGTTGCCATCTCACATGGTCTTTCACACAATAGTTTTATCTTAAAGCTTCTGCACTGATCTTGCTACTATCAAAGTGTAGCAAACAAAGATTGAAAATTGTATGGGTTATGAGACTTGTATAGGCTTGTCTCTTGGGCTCATATATGTAGAAAAATCATTCCCAAAATAAAAAAAAGCAAAAACGTTATAGTAAAGCTATGGTAAGAGCTAAGAGTACAATATGGAAGTCTTCACTATTTGGTTGATTGCATAAAGTTTTTCCTGAAGTACACTACAGTTGAATTTTGTTAAGAAATTTCTATTCAAACTCTTTAGATAAGAATTTTCAATTTAAACTCTCTAGTTATCAAACTTTGGTCTTTTTAACTTAGAGTGGGATTTCTGTTATTTTAAACTTCTTGTCTTACAACCACATTCTGTAGTGAAGCTGTACCAAATTGAGTCATTCCAGATTCTCTCACAATCGGTGACTATTTCACCCTCTCACACAGATGACCTGAGATAACACAAAGCACAGTGAGAACATTTCACTGCACTGTGGAAAATGTCATGATACTGTTCTGTTTCCATTGTCAACAAATCCCATCAATTGTTATTGTTTCTTCTTATAATGCTTTGTTATTTCAGGGAGATGACAATCAAAGCATTATTCCTAAGCATATATCCTATGTCAGTAAAGATTTGTTTAAAGTTGCTCCTACAGTTTTGACATGTTTTGCATTTTGCCTGATAAATCCTTGTTTATTTAAGAATCTACTATCGGTGGTGACTTTTACATTGAAAACATATCATTAAAGTTGCTGATTCTTTTTCCCTTTTTGACATGCTTTCTGGTATTCTTTATTAACAGTCCCAGAGGAAAGAGTCCATGATTCAACCCTGGAAAATACCTAAAATCTTTGTTAATTGAACCATACTACTGGAAATCACCAATCACCATGGAAATCATACTATTGAAAATGAATAAGGATATCTGTAATTAATATAAATATTTAATTTCAAAATGTTCCATTGTAGTGTATAAGCTACAAAAGCATAAAAGTAAAATTGGCCTGCATAAAGATAAAGGTGGAATCCTCTGTTAAATGCAGGTGCAAAAATGTACCTGCATTCTAGGCCAGTAGCAGAGATTATAAATCTCAATTTCTGCAATGGTTTGCCTTAACTTGTGCAAGTGAAAACAGTGCAGCCTAGCTGCTCCATTTAAAGTGGAATTATGGTCAACTGACACTGCTGGTTTATTGTAAGAAATATGATTTGCTTAGTGGTAGGCTAGTAGTATCTGGCTTTTGAGAGAATTACTGAAAACTGAGATTGATGTGTTAATTTGGTAAAAGAGGGGTTGTTTTGTCTGTCTCTCTGGCCACGTCTACACTACGGGATAATATCGAATTAGCTAAAATTGGTTTTATGAAACTGATATTATAAATTCGATTTCATACTGCCACACTAGCGCCAGTATCGGCTCTTCCTCTGCGTCCATGGTCCCTCGAGCACCGTCGATTTTCTGAAGCTTTGGACATTGTGGGCTACCGCTCTTCCGTAGCTTCCCATTAGTTCCAGCAGTCTCCCCCGCCCCTTGGAATTCTGGGTTGAATCATTATTGTCGTGGGTGGTTCTGGGTAATGTCGTCGTCATTCCTTTCTCGGAAACATCAGCCGACAATCCTTTCACGCCGTTTTTCCCTGGATCCTGGCAGACGCCATAGCACGGCAACATGGAGGCCCGCTTCCAGGCTTTATTTTTTTTTCCGGCACCGTATTGTGTACTGGTGTGCGAGAGAGAGACGATACTCCAGCGCGTGAGCATCGCAGGCATCACTTGCTTTTTGCAATGATAGCAGAGATGGTTACCGGTCGTTCTGTACCGTCCTACTGCCGGAGAAAACTGGCAATGAGGATCGACAGTTATTCTCTCCCCCTCTGACTGACCGCTGCTATCATGAGTCGCCCCTGGTGAAATCGGCCGGGGGCCAACGCCAAAAAGGCAAAATTGGGATTGACTTCCACTTGGGACTGAGGTCAATCCCTCCCCTTTGGTTTCTAAAACAAGTCAGTCTGGCCTAGAATAAGGGGCAACGTGTATTGAGGACCAGTTGTATCAAGCACAGCTGGCCCTCCCCCCCTTCTTTTTTCCAGTGTCAGTATTCACAGGGCCCCTGCAACAACCCCACCCGTTGCTTTCCCTCCTCCCCAACCTTCCTGGGATCCATGGCAGTGTCCTGCCCATTTGTGTCATGAAGTAATAAAGAATGCAGGAATAAGAAACACTGAGTGTTTTAGTGACATAAAATGATGGGGAGACAGCCTCCCGGCGCAATGATAGTCAGGCAGGACATTAAGCAGTGTGGGGAGAGGAGCCTAGCATGCTGCTGCTTATGTCAGTCCAGGCAGTACAGAATCTTTTTCTGTCACAGAAAGGGAGGGGCTGAGCCCCCCAGTTGCTATGATGAAGCTGGTTATTAGCGTTCTGTCCCTATCTGATGGAGTTGAACCAGCAATGTTTTGGCCTCGATGTCAAACATTTAAAGATATTCATGAGGACGGTTACTAGTCCTATTGCACCGGTTCTACCACCAGGGAGAGGGAGAGAAGCGGATACTGCTCTTTCACTGCTGCAGCATCGCGTCTACCAGAGCATTCAGTCACACATAGGTGACATTGAAAGGTAGTTCAAGAAATGATTTCTTTCCCTTCTTTCCGTGGTGGGGGCGGGGAAGAAACTGAGGAGTTATTCCCTTGACCAGCCAGACACTGTGTGACCTACAGACATTGGGAGTCAGGAAGACTGCTGTGGACTGTGATTAGCTGGAGTCCTCAGGTACCCCTCCATCCATGAGCGTCCATTTGGAGTCTCCGGCTTCCCGTTACGCTTGTCACGCAGCCCGCTGTGGTATCCTTGGAGATTTTTTTTTCAAACGCTTTGCATTTCATGTTCTGTAACGGAGCTCTGATACAACAGGATTTGTCTCCCCATTCAGCGATTCAGATCTGTATCTCCGTACGGTCCATGCTGGAGCTCTTTGGATTGAGACTGCATCGACACCCATGTGATCAGAGCTCACGCTGGGCAAACAGGAAATGTAATTCAAAAGTTCGCGGGGCTTTTCCTGTTTACCTGCCCGCTGCATCCGAGTTCAGATTGCTGTCCAGAGCGGTCAGTGGTGCACTGTGGGATACCGCCCGGAGGCCAATAACGTCGATTTCCGTCCACACTAACTGTAATCCGATATGTTAATATTGAATTTAGCGCTACTCCTCTCGTCGGGGTGGAGTACAGAGATTGATTTAAAGAGCCCTTTATATCGATATAAAGAGCGTTGTGTGGACGGGTACAGCGTTAAATCGATTTAACGCTCTTTAAATCGATTTAAACGCATAGTGTAGACCAGGCGTCTCTCTGATTGAGAGGTGGGTCCATGCACCCTGGGGTAGAGGTCTGTACATTGATTACTTACAGTAATGGTTGGTAACAAGCATGTAAAGCTTTGGCAGGGAAAGTATATCTGTGATCCCTATTACAAAGGGAGTTTTGAGTGGGGAATTGAGTGGTATTAAATGGGAGGAAGAAAGGGGACTCTATATATGAAATGTGGGTAAAGTGTGATCTTGTCTTTAGCTTGGTCTTTTATCCAGTTTCTTTAGTTGGGGTGTGTGTTCAGCAAAAGACTCCTGAAATCTCTGCCAGGTGTCAGTGAAGCTTCTAACCCACACTTAGTGCAGCATTTCACAGGAAAATGTAAAAAGTTACTTTGCAGAGTTGAGCTCATGGAGCTCATCAGAGATTCCTCTGATGGCAGTGCTATAGAACCCACCCTTTGCTAAGGAATTGTGCTCTGGAATGAATCTAAACTCTTGTTCGTTTCTAGCTCTAGTGGTTGTGAGGATACAGTTGAAAATATGATGTGCTTATAACCACTGTGGTAGCGTCTGCCTAGCAGCAGGCAGCCTGAAATGATAGTTCTGAAAGAGATGAGAAGTAGCTCTGAGAGGGTGTACTATAATTAGGAAGAAAAAATTAAATGCACAACTATAAAATGGGGAATAACTGTCTAGACAGTAAATGATCTGGAGCTTATAGAGGATCATAGATGGAATATAAGCCAATAGAGTGCTGCATTGTGAAAGAGGCAAATATCATTCTGGGATGTGTTAACAGGTGTGTCATATGTAAAACACAGGAGATAATTATTCCTCTCTACTCAGCACTGGTGAGGCCTCAGCTGCAGTACTGTGTCCAGTTTTGGTGCCATACTTTAAGAAAGATATGGAGAAATCGGAGATAGCCCAGATGAGAGCAACAATTATAAAAGATTTAGAAACCCTGTCATATAAGGAAAAGTTAAATTGTGCATGTTTAGTCTTGAGAAGATGACTGAGGAGGGAGCTAACAAGAAGTCTTCCCACAAGATAAGGACTATTATAAAGAGGACGGGGATCAATTCTTCTCCATGTCCACTGAAGATTGGACAAAATGTAATCAACTTAATCTGTAAGGGAAATTCAGGTTAGATATTACAGAAGCTAATTATAAAGATACTGGAACAGGTTCCCCAGCAAATTTGTGGAATCCACATGATTGGAGGTTTTTAAGAATAGGTTAGAAATATACATGTCAGGGAAGGTCTAGGTATACTTGGTCCTGCCTCAGTGCAGGGGACTGGACTAGATGATTTCTCAGGGTCTCTTCTAACCCTTTTTCTATGAATCCCTTCTGTAAATGCAAAATTTAATTTATCACCAGATGATGATGATAAACAACATTTATTATAATCCACATGTGAACCCTTAGCTCTGTCAAATGTCCTAATTCCAGTCTTCCTCATTTCTCACTTCCCCTTAGAGATTTTTTTCCAGCATGTTTGTAACAACCAGAACTCATATCTTACTTAAAACTAGATAAGTTCTCAGGGTTTTTTTATTTTCGATTTCAGTTAAGTGGTAACTTGTCAGAGAAGGAACCAGTAAATATGGTTGTGATATAATTGTGAGAGTATATTTTGGTTTAAGTGTCTTCTAAATTTTTCTCACCATGAATATATTTGAACCACAACATTTAAAACAACTTGGTTGTGTCTATTATGTTTCACTTTGATACTGGGCTGGCTAGGCTGTTCATGAAAAGAAGTTCTTTTAAAGAAATTAAATATGAAAAATAAATTGGCATAATCTTAAAGCTGTGAAACAAATGAAAAAAGCTTGGAGACTGAAAGCTAAAATTCATGTTCCAAGTTTTTCGGTGCCTTACCTAATCTGGAGTGTATGTGTTTATTGCTTTTTTTGGTTTTCTTCATATCCAGGACCTGCACTAGGTGTTTGAATGCCCTAGGCGGACGGCAATTTTGCCACCCCACACGCTGGTCCCGTGGCTCCGATGGAGCTGCCGCAGTCGTGCCTGCAGCCAGTTCATCAGAGCTGCGCGAGCAGCCGAGCGTCCGCAGGGACGACAGCGGCAGCTCCACGGGAGCTGCGGACCAGCGGACCCTCCGCAGGCACCACTGCGGCAGCTCCACCGGAGCCGCCTGCCGCCCCCTCCGCCAAAATGCTGCCCACCAAAAATTCCGGTGCCCTAAGCGATTGCCTAGGCCGCCTAAATGAGAGCACCAGCCCTTAAAATATATATCCTTAAAATATATATTTAACACAGTACTCAGTTTTCTGTACAAAATAATATACTATTCTAAAATAAAAACTTCAAGACTTACTACACAAAAATAATAGCTTTAAAAATATTAAATGTTTGACAAAATTAGAAGAAAGGATACATTTGTATATCAGAGGTAATGCGTAGACTGAGATTATAAATTTGCTTGCTTGGATTCAGAAGAAAAGCAGGAACTTTATTATGGCCTCGGTAGTGATCTGTAGATTCAGAGATTCTAGGACTGGAAGGGACCTCAAGAGGTCATTGAGTCCAGTCCCCTACCCTCATGGCAGGACCAAATACTGTCTAGACCATCCTTGATAGACATTTATCTAATCTAGTCTTAAATAATCTCAAGATGAGAGATCTCAAACTCGCACTACGCAAATACACTACCTAATTGCATATTTGTAACACACAACATGAAGTAATACGAAAGCTTAATATAATTAACCTAATGTCAAATCCTAAAATCTTGCTGCAGTTTAGGAACGCATCTGCTGTCGTTGTCTCATACATCATTAGAAGCAAGAAAGAACACATTTCTCTCCTCCTATGACCCTTTAGATACTTGAAAACTGCTATCATGCTCCGCTCTCAGTCATATACTATTTATTAAACATAAAACAACATCAGTTCTATTACAGACCTTCCTTCATAGGTCACAATCGTCATCTCATACGAACTATCTAACCTACATCTCTCATGTCTGCTCATACTCCTGGACAATCTCACAATTCTCTCACATCTTCACAAGAAATAGCACGGTCACAGCAACTAGCACAACATGACCATCCAGTGATGGCTATTAACACGCGCACGAGTAGCAGCGAGAAGTAAATGATTTTGTGATATAGCTGCTCAACCGTACGACAAACACTGTATCAATGCATCCACGTCATCATGTTGACTTGCTTATCATTTTTTTTTTTTGCAAACAGCAGAACACTGTTGCTCATATTTAGCTGTGGTCCACTATAACCCTAGATCCTTCTGCAGTCTCCTCCTACAATCTCTTCCATTCTGTATGTGTAACTGATTTGTTCGCTTCTAAGTGGAGCACTTGCATTTGTCTTTATTTAAACTTCATCCGTTTTATTCAGACCATGTCAATTTGTCCGAATTTGAATTAACAAGCCTATTCCTCCAAACGCCGTCTGCACCCTCCCAGTTTGGTATATCTGCAAACTTAAAATAAGCGTACTTTCTGTGAATATCTAATCATTCGATGAAGATATTGAACAGAGCCAGTCCCAAACATGGCCCTGCAGAAAACCCATTGGTTCCCACTCCTGCTGGAAGGTATAACATCAGGACCAGCACTAGGGTTTCTCGCACCCTAGGCTCACGGCATTTCGCCGCCCCCCGGCTGATCCCGTGGTCCAGTGAGCTTGCGCGTCATTTCTGTGGAGGGTCCATTGGTCTGTGCTCCTGGTGAGGCTGCGGCAGGCAATGCCTGTGGGTGGTCACCAGAGCCGTATGAGACGCCGACGCCCGCAGACATGAGTGCACCGCTCCACCGGAGCGCCTGCCGCCCCCCCGAATATCGTGGTGCCTCTAGGCGCTTGCCTAGGTTTGCCTAAACTGATAGCGCGCCGTATGGAAGCACCCATTATATAACTACTCTGGTACGGTTAGCCAGCCAGTTCTTATGCACCCAGCTTATTAGTAAGCCCATCAAGTTGTATATTCCTAGTTTATGATAAAAACATAATGGAAAACCGCTATTCAAACCGTAACTACAGTCTAGGTATATCACCACTCTGTCCGTTTCCCAGAAACTTGCTATCAGTCAAAATAAGCTGGTCAGAAGTTTTACAATCCATGCTGTGCTATTTGCTATCACCTTAACCAGCTTCCAAGAGTTTGGCAAGATAATTTTCTAATTACTTGCCTCCATTTTCTTCCTGGCACAGACTTAACTAAGTGGTCTATAGTTTTCTGGTATTTTTATTTCCCTTTTATACGAATGAGGGCATATATTTCTCCTTTTTCAGTCTTCCGAATCTATCTCCTGTCCCGTATTTTCCAAAAGATTATAGCCAGGCTTCAGATACTTTTCTGTTGACCTCTCGAGATATTCTAAGGAGCATTCATCGGCCCACTGGTGGACTTGCAGGCATCCTAACTTTTTTAAGTGATTTTACTTTTGCTCTTTTTTTATTTTATCTTCTAAACCTACCCCCTTCCATTAAACACTATGTTAGACATTCCTTCAGACGTCTCGTGAAGCCACAGAACCTCCAAAGAGTCAATTAAGCCTTGCCTTTTCAAATTTCTGTTTCTCCCTCCTCACTGAGCAGTGGGCCTACCCTGTGCTTGGTTTTCTTCTTGCTTCTAATGTATTGATAAAAAGTCGTCTTGTTTCCCTTTATTCCTGTAGCTAGTTTGAGCTCATTTTGTGCCTTTGCCTTTCTAATCGTGCCCCTGCATTCCTGTGTTGTTTGCCTGTATTCATCCTTTGTAATCTGTCTTAGTTTCCATTTTTATATGACTCCTTTTTATTTTTTAGACCATGCAAGATCTCATGGTTAAGCCAAGGTGCTCTTTTGCCACATTTTCTATCTTTTCTACTCAGTGGAATAGCTTGCTTTTGTGCCCTTAATAGTACTCCTTTGCAAAAACTGCCAACTATCTCAGTTGTTTTTCCTCTCAGTCTTGATTCCCATGGGATCTTACCTATCAGCTCTCTGAGCTTACCATTAATTACTATAATTAAAGCCACATTGAGTTTTGCACTTAGAGATTTTAATCCTGCTTTATTTAACAGTTCGGGCATTGTATTTAATCACAAGTTTTCCATGGTTAATTTTCAGTGCATTGAGAGAGTATCTTAAAACCACTTTTATCCCCCATACCTCCAGAGTTGTACTGCAGTTTTTGTCCACACTACAGCTAAGTATCAGAACTTCATCTTTAGTTATGCTAACTTTAGTAAAAATAATTAAAGAGGTATCAAACCTCATACTTCAGTGTCTGTGTCCTGTGGTATTATAATATAAATAAGCTTGGCAGATTTCAATTTTTATTTTTTTATCATTTGGAAGGCTAATATCAACCTTTATTTTTAAGTTTTTTTCTATTTTTGTTTAATTTTTAACAGTTGTGCGACATTATGGATTTTGAGCACTTTTACTGTCTTTATTTAAATGTTCACCGTTGATCGGGAAATTATGGTGAGGTCAGATAATTATTTTATGACAATACACAGAGGAGTCCCTATGGGACAGTGAATCAGAGTGACTGCTTCAGGTTGTGTGTTTTGGGGGTCCTTATGGGCTGGTGTGATTGCCCAGCACCTCATGGGCGGTGGGTGAACCACTGGCTGGGGGAGGCAACCCCCAGTGCCGCCCCTTCCACCTGAGGGAGAGTGTGCACCAGGGCCGGCTCCAGGGGTTTTGCCGCCCCAAGCAGCCAAAAAAAAATTTAAAAAATCTGTGATCGCCATTGCAATCTCCAGCAATTCAGCGGGAGGTCCTTCGCTCCGAGCGGGAGCGAGGGACCCTCCGCCAAATTGCTGCCGAATACCTTAAAGTGCCACCCCGCTCTGGAGTTGCCGCCCCAAGCACCTGCTTGGTAAGCTGGTGCTTGGATCCGGCCCTGGTGTGCACCCAGGAGTGTGGGAGAGTGTGCAGCAGCGCCGTAGCCTCCCAAGCCCTGGAAAGGCAGGCAGCGTAGTCCAGCCCCCTGGAGCCCAGCGGCACCGCCGAAGTAGGGTCTGGCAGGGTGGAGTGTGGGTGGGGCCAAACCTAGCTGTTTGGAATGGTCAGTCCCAGAAAGACATCACTTTCAGTCCAGGCCCGCACTCGCCTAAGGGTGGCCCTGACAATGCATGCTGAGATTCAAGAAGTTAAAGTTTTATAACAATTAAAACACAAATTGTCAACATCATATGTCAAAATATACAAACTAAAATGTCCTTAAATCAAAGTCTAATACGTTCTCAAGCAGTATTTTTCTTATTTTGCCTATCATTACATTTTGATTATCAATGGGAATATTTTTGTCAGTTTGTGTGTACAGGGTGAAATCAACATTTACCAGTGTTAACTGATAAAAATCTAATCCTTATAAGCTTAGTTTTTCTGGCCAAACACATGATTTCTTGCCTGCCTATGAGAGATTGTTTGTGAGCTAGACAGACCATTTGGTCTGGTATTACAATCCTTATGCTCATAGAAACATACGTAAATAGAGGTACATCTCAGAAGAGAGTATCATTGAATTTTGTCTGTTTAAACTTTAGTAAAAATAATGGTTATTTCTGCTTTTCTTAAAAAAATCAAAAATGTGTAACAATATTAAAACATTAAAACATTGCTAACTTAAAATCTGGCATTTAGGTGACTTTCTGGTGCCTAATCATCTTTTAACTAGTTCTTTCCACTCTGATTTCACGTTCCTTTTCTCATCAAAACCTGATTCTCTCTAGCTATTATATGCTTATGTATGTAATTGTAAATATCAATTAATTCCATTGTGACAGTTCAAGATAGTCTATGAGAACAGGTCATGGGGGTTTGCTAGCTCACATTACTGTTACTGGGAGTAATCCAAGTAATACCCTTCACAATGATTTGCAAATCTACCCCTCATTTAATGCTTTAAATATTATTTTTGTTCAGTGACAAAACTGGAAAAGATCCTGGTAAAAGCCATGTTTTATCTGCTTATTTCATTTGCATTGCTTCATGAACTGAATAGTTTCAAATGACAAGACATTGATTCCAAAGCTATAGAATTAGGGATAATTCATTGTTCAGCTGAAATACTAATTGGTATGTTTAAGTGTTCTCAGACGGTCATCAAATCTATCTTCCCTGAGATACTGGATTATTATCTTGTTTACTTCAATGTTTATTTTATCACATTTCTTGATAAATTAATTTGCAGTGCACTCCAAAATCATTAAGAAAATATGTTAAGTGGTGTCAGTGCAGGCATATATGTCATAACTATGTCAAAACCGAGATGATATTCGCCAGATTGTCATCTAGTGTAAATTGGCATAGTTTGCATAAACTGAAGTCAATGGAGCTATGATGATTTACACTAAATGAGGATTTGACCCTAATTTTCAAAGAAGAGGTGACTCATTGTTTATCATTAATTCAAGTTTAGAAGAAATGTGGATAAGGATAAAAGAGAGACTGATATGTTTTGTGGTGTTAGTCCAGGGATCGGTCACCTTTTTGTGTGCCGAGTCTTCATTTATTCACTCTGATTTAAGGTTTCGTGTGCCAGTAATACATCTTAACATTTTTAGAAGGTCTCTTTCTACAAGTCTATAATATATGACTAAACTATTGTTGTATGTAAAATAAATAAGGTTTTTAAAATGTTTAAGAAGCTTTATTTAAAATTAAATTAAAATGCAGAGCCCCCTGGGCTGGTGGCCAGGACCTTGGCAGTATGAGTGCCACTGAAAATCAGTTCAAGTGCCGCCTTCAGCATGTGTGCCATAGGTTGCCTACCCCTGTGTTAGTCCTTCATTTTCAGGACATCAGTGACGCATACCAGGTTTAAAAAATTTCCAAACCTCAGGAACCGAAGTCTCATTGAAAGGCAATGGGACTTCAGCTCCGGTCACTTAGTTGCTTTTGAAATTTCAGCCCGATCCCAACCAACCCGTTGGCAAGCAAATGATATGTGAAATGTTCTTCAACTGCAAAGAGGAGCAGCTGGATGCTTGAGAGGGACATTTTGTGAAATGTTGTAAGTCTGATATGTGTCAAAACAATTTCCACAGCCCTAGAGATCAACTAGAATTACTTTTGAGAGAGATCTTTATAAATTCTTCATCAATGGTATCTTCAGTGCCTCCTTAGTCCACCTCTTCATTGAAAGTGAAAAATTAGTCACAATTTTGCAATATGGAAGTGTGATATTCCTTATTGTCAAAGTGTTGGGAAAATCACCTTTCAGCCGCATTCTGAATGGATATGAGTGGAAGACATCATTTGCAAGGCCAGAAAAAAGGATGTGTTGTAATCAAAGCCTGGAGTTTAGCTCAGTGACTTGATCCCATGCTACCTTAAACTTAATAGCACATCAAACATCTGGCAGAACAGACCTAATATTGCTTTCTGTACTGTACAGTATTGTGGACATGTTGTATTAGCAATTTAAATAAACTTTAAATTGTTATTCCTGTCGAGGGGAGACAGCTAATTGCACAAAAGTTATGGGCACTTTGTCTTATTTAGTGAAAATTTTTCTATTTGAGAATATATTGATATAAATACAAACGTTATCAAAACAGTAATATGTGGTTGCAGCAATTGCCACTTAAAATGTAATATCAACTCATTTTCTGCTATGGTTTGGATTATGTCCAAATGATCTTGATAATAAAATAACTGTTTTTTTTGTTTTGTTTTGTTTTTTACTATAAAGATAGATGAGTGACTAAAGTCAATATGTTGTGAATACAAGCTGGTCTAGTGAAATTATTTAGATAAAATAAGTACTCACATTTCTAAATTACAGGATTGGATTACAGTAAAATTGCTTATCAATTCTTGGTCTCTTTCATTATCTTATACAATATAGAAACTAACAATTATTTATTCTATTTGTAAAGTGATTTCACATCTAACTAAAAGTGCCAGATTGATACTTCTTGGATTGAGGTCTGAATCCCAAACTCCTTATGACAACTGCCTGACTTAAAGCACCTGGGTAGTCCCAGTACCTTGCTGAACTGAGGCCTAGTTGACTGTCATCTACTTATCCAATTTCACTTATTCAGCTCATATATGGAATGTTCATCTGTATTATGGATGAAGGAAATATATAGAGAGGGACATGAAAATACTGGAATTTAAGGTGGGCACTAGTGTGTGTGGGGGAAGACTTCAGGACTGAATTGTGATGAGAGGGTGGGTGTGGAGGAATTTAACATACCAAACTTAAAAACAACCAACGAGTGTGTCTATAATCACCCTGATAATTTTGCTTGTGTATGTTCCTTCCTACCCCACTTTTCCTGTGCTTTTCAGTATAGAGACTGTGCTGTCACCTAAGTTTGGAAACCA
Organism: Chelonoidis abingdonii; assembly: GCF_003597395.2. Lineage (NCBI taxonomy): Eukaryota > Metazoa > Chordata > Testudines > Testudinidae > Chelonoidis > Chelonoidis abingdonii. Next base: position 75,259,904 of record NC_133776.1, read on the forward strand.
ACTGTAACACTGAGGATGCTACTGCCATCTGACTAATAGAAAATACTATGAAGTATAACAGCTATTTAACTCAAACAGTTAGATACATATCAAAGAGATAGTAAAACCACAGGGCAGCAATCAAGGATTTTAATTTCACTTTAATCCTTTAAAATTCTTTTTGAAACAAAAAAAGGAAAAAATGATTTTGCTTTAAATCCTTGCCATTGGAAGGGCCATTTGGCTACTTCACTGTATGAGCGAGTGTTTTCCTATTTGTAAAAATAGCTAAATGCTGCTCAACCAGTTACATTATCAGCTAATAAAATGATTTTCAAAGCACAGAAGTTAAACCTTAATGCACGTATTTTCTTAGTCAATCACTGCTTAATTAACATAGTCGATCATCCTGTCCTGTTACCTCTACATGAAATGCTTGATTAAGCAGAAGGTATTTAGGATTCAAATACAATCTAAATGTTCTCAAACTTAGTTATAAATCACATGTGCCCACTTCTACTCAGGTACACAAAGGAAGAGAAAAGCAAGGTTCAAGAAGCATCCTCTTATGCACTCCTGTGCGGAAGTCTGGTATAGTCTTACTGGAGAGCACTCACATTGCTGTCTGTTGCTAACATCAGCTACTCAAAGGAATGCCTCCCAGCTGAATAGGGTGTGAAGCTGCCATTGCAGTTTTTCCTTCATGGGAGCAGACCGCCTAGACCCCTAGATTTTGACTGAATCAGAGTTCTTGTGGCAGTAGAGCCTCTTTGCTCCCTGCAAGACTTTTGCTTGCCAAAATTAGAATTTTAACTTCAGAACTCTTTATCTCTGCATCATAATGGTCCTCTACCAAGTGCATAGTAGCACAAATAATGTGCTGTATTCTGCCACTTTACCTTAAAACAAAAAAGTCTACAAAATGCTTTAAAATCAACTGTTTTAATGCTGACAAGATCCTTGGTTTTCTTCATATGATTTTGTTTTTTCCCATGAGTTGTCCAAAATCAAAAATAGACATACTAGTGATGTCAAAATAGCAATACAATTAATGTTTTGTCCTACCTCTGGATGTGGTATGGAAGCAGAAAATATCAAGTGATAGCACAATGCTGCAAAAAGTCTTGAGTTGTGGTGAAATTTAAAATAATAAGAGGCAATACACAAGTGTTTCTCACTGTTCAGTGAAAGATGATTTCAAAGAACTCTCTAACCCAATTCCTATTTCTTTTGCCCTCGGTCTGCTGACTAATATTTTCATTTCTCCTAAAACAACATATCTTCCTCCCTGAATGGAAATTCCTGATAAATGCTTTCCGTTGAACTTCCTTCAGCATCTACATTAAACAACACTGATGCCAGGGATCATTTCCTGAGGTCTTTGCTTTCTACTTTCTGAACAACATGCAGTATCCTCAAGAGTCCAACATGACTGCCTGCTACCAGTATTTTTGTTGTTCAGTCTTGGGAAGATTTCCAGACTTAATTACAATTATTTCAGTTATTGCTCCGGAAATGTTCTCCTGGTTATTCTTTTGGGAACTTCTGACTGAGTTAAAGGAAAATAAAATGACTTAATCTGAATAAGCTACTATTCTTAATCAGTGATTCATGCATTAAACCAATTCTAGGGATAACCTTAAGAATCATTCTTGGTTAGGAGTATAGTTCTGAAGTATTTGCAGAAACATTTTGAAAATCAAATGAAATTTATTGCTTTGCGGTTTAGTTTAAAAGCTTGTATCTGAGGCAATAGTCGTTGAAGTCTTTGCTTAGGTTTCAAGTCTTTAGAGGTTTTTTTTTTTTTTTTTTTTTTTTTTTTTTTTTTTTTTTTTTAAACAATCCAAGTCAGACTGCGTAGTTATAACTGAGTTTTGTTTTGTGTTTCAGGTTCAAATGAACCCAAAATACAAAGTGAAACTGGAGTGGTACCAACCAAAACAAACGGAAATCAAAGGAAGTGTCCATAAAACCCCAGATCATGTGAGTTCAAAGTTTCACACAGGACTAGTACTGTACATTTAGCTGTTATCATATACATTTTGTTCTCTCAGATAATAGCTCCCAGAAGAACAACCATAAAAGGTAAAACTTTAAAAAATAGTAAAGATGCAAATAAATTGGACTGCAATTTGTTAGAGGGAAGGGGTTGAGTGTGATTCCACCTAACACAGAGGGTTTGGGGCTCCATCGCTAGGATGTGTTGTGGCTGCTTTGAAAGGCAGGGAGGTGAAAGGGGTAGCAGCTCTACATAGCATGATTTCTCTTCAGACCTGTTGTAAAGAATCTGTGCAAGATAATGCTGACCCCTTTAGGATGATCTTTCCTGCAATCCCAATGTGCAATGTCAAAAAATTAGGGGCTGAGGTGAAAATATTTGTATTTCGGCAGCACCTATGGCAGTGGTCTCCAACCCTTTTATGCATAAGATCACTTTTTGAATTTAAGATCAACCCAGGATCTGCCCTGCCCCTTCCCTGAGGCCCTACCCCACTCACTCCATTCACCCCTCCCTCCATCACTCACTCTCCCGCACCCTCACTCACTTTCATTGGGCTGGCGCTGAGGGGTTCGGAGCGTTGGAGGGGGCTCCAGGCTGAGCCTGGGGCAGAGGGCTGGGGTGCAGCAGTGAGGGGTGCAAGCTCTGGTAGGGAGTTCGGGCGCAGGGGTCATATGGTCACACTGAACCTAATCTCATAGAGTCCACTGGACATTTCACAAATTTTACTTTTTATAAATGTCATTTCTGGTTTATAAATCCAAAATCCTTCAGGGATTGTCATAAATCAGTGTAACATTCTCAACTGTGAGGTGTGCATTGGCTGAGCCTGGGGCAGTGGGTTGAGGTGCAGGAGTGAGGGGTGCAAGCTCTGGGAGGGAGTTTGGGTGCAGGATGGGGCTCCAGGCTGAGACAGAGTGTTGGGGTGTGGAGGGGTGAGGGATGTGGGATATGGGAAGGAGTTTGGTGCAGGAGGGGGCTCTGGGCTGGTTAATGGGATTGAGGTGCAGGAGGGGGTGAGGGGTATGGGCTCAGGGAGGGAGTTTGGAGCAGGCAGGGGCTCCAGGTGGTGCAGAGTGTTGGGGTGCAGGAGAGGATGAGGGATCCGGGAGGGACTTTGGGTGCAGGAGGGGGGCTGGGGGGTGGGGGCAGGGTGAGGTGTAGGCTCCGGCTGGTAGGCGCTTACCACAGGTGCCTCCTGGTCAGCAGCACAGAGGGACTCAGGTATGCTGCCTGCCTTGGCCCCACGATGCTCCCAGAAGTGGATGGCTGCTAACACGCCTCTGCAGCCCATGGCGGGGAGGAGACCTGGGTCTCTGTGCGCTGTCTGCACCCTGAAGTACTACCCCCACAGCTCCCATTGGCGGGTTCCCTTGCTGGGGGCAGGGGCATTATGCAGAGCTGCCTCACCCTCACCCATTCTCCTAGGGGCTGCAGAGGCATGCCACAGCTAGACACTTCCGGGAGCAGCATGGAGCCCAGGCAGGCAGGCAGCCTGCCTGAGCCCTGCTGCACTGCTGGACTTTTAGCAGCCCAGAATGTCACGATCATCTGGCAGAAGCTCCCGGATCAACCAGTCAATCGCAATCAATGGGTTGGTGACCACTGACTATGGGGATACTGTCATGGACCAGGATCCCACTGTGCTAGGCACTGTACATACACATACAACAAGAGAGAAATAGGCAAGGGTCCCTGTCAGTGCAGTTCCGGAGAAGGTAGAGGGGGAATTAGGGCACGAGGGATAATCCAACAAATCCAGCCACATTGGATTGCTTGGTGTCCACAGAAGCATTCCTGTTTGTCCTGGACCATTTTATTAGGTGGGGAAAAGAGAAATTCAGAAACCCCAAAGTGAGATAAGGCTGAAACAAAATATGGCTCCTTCAGTTTTCTTCAACCAGCTTTAGTCCCCTGCATGCTGAGATTTCAGCTGCATATCACTTAAACGTTACATGACTAAATCCCTATGCATCAGTGACTAAATCCCTATGCATCAGGATGTGACTGTATCCTTAGTATGCACCCTAACTGCAGGTTTTGATGGTAATATGCTGTCACAAGCACAACTGAATATTTCCTGAGAAGCTGTAACAATTTTCAAGGGAATAAAGCAGAATATGGTATGTGCCTCTCTCTCTTTTCCCAAACAGAATTTTCATGACGATTCTCCTTGCATGACATGGTCAGGGAAAAAGGGTTAGAAGCAGCTCCCACTTCAGTCAACCTCCACATGAAACAAAAAAAGCATCTAATGACTGGTGAACCTCAGAAGGTTTGGCACTTCAGCTTAGTTAAGCGTGTGGGCTTTTGATGTTTATCTAAGTAGTTTTACCTGGAAATAGAGTTGGAAATCTAAGGAGAACAGGCTGTCTGATGATCTGATCAGGTAGACAATCCACAGACAGATTTTTTTCAGTATTTTACACAATCTGTTTCTGATTATTTCATGGACCCTTTCTGAGCTAAAGTAGACAGAGGAGAACTAAGACAAGCTCCATAAAACTGAGCCCTGCACTGATGTGGGGGCCCATTGACCCATGAAGTTGAACTGAAATATTTTAATTTGTGTTTGTGTGTGAGAGAGACAGAGAGAGACCCATCAGAGAACACTGGAGTCCAGGGAATCGGGGAATAGGGAGGGAACCTTGGCATTTGAGTGCTGCCTTCCACAATTGCAAATCTGCTTCTTGCCTCTGCCTCTTTCTTTCTTCTCTCAATGGGCAAGTTTCAAGTTCCCTCTCATGAGTGCTGCAGGTACACTAAATGATATACCTGCACCACATCCACCACCACCCTGACTAGCCCAGCAAGCCGTCTTCTGTTGGCCAGGGCTAGTCTAAGGGTTAGTGTGCACCTCAGGTCACTTGAGAATAATTTGTGAGCCAGCTGGCCTGAGGGAGGAGGAGAGGTGCAATAATGGACAAGCAACATGATTTGTGTGTCAGTGGCAAAAATGTGCTGGAGATGGTTTATGTGCCTGCTTTTGCCTTCACTCTGTTACTATGAAACACCTCAGTGAACCAGCCAAATGATGCTGAGCAAACCAGAGCAGCAAAAGACGCATAAAACTGTTGACTGGGGGAGAGGTTACAATCAAAGAGAGAAGGAAGAATAAGAAAAACTTTGGGACTCAGTGGGGGTAAGAACAAAAGGGAAGGGAGTTCTATGAGAGAGATAATGGGGGAAGAGGAGAAGAAAGATGTTTTAGGGCTGATGGGGAGCAATGCAAATGGAGAAGAAAGGCTCTTAGTACTCCTAGGTGTAGGGCATTGAAGTAAGGAGAGTAAGGGGCCTTTTGGGGCTTGATGTGAGAGGTAATGTAGGAAAAGAAAGCACTTTGCTTACTTAGCTCATAGCTCCATACTTCAAGGGAAAGCCAGATTTTAATCGTTAGAATGATTTTGTTACCCCCAAATAAATGCTGAAAGAAGAAATTTTAACAACACTTGCCTCCGTGGTTAGTGTTGCAATCTTACTGTGGGCTTTTCTAATTGTTAGCCAAGAGGATGATCAGGATGAACCAGAATTCTAAGGCTTAAAAAAAATCCCTAGAAAAAACTCCAGTTGAAAATAAATCTTAAGGTTACAATGGAGTTGAGAGAAAAAAAAATCTGTTTCTTGAACAGATAACAAATTATTTTTTTCAAGAAATGAGTAATGTCCGTCCTCTGTGAATTATTCTTTGACAATGCACAGGTTACAAATAATCGTTTGTGAAAATTTGCAAGTCAGAATTTGTTATATAATTCACTTTGTATTGTTACTGTTCTCTGGTTAAATGACTTCCATCATTAGCTAGTGCAAAATGGAAATTTTGAAATAGAAAATAGAAGTCTTAATTAGAGAGTTTTTCAAAAATACTCAAGCTTGCCTCTCCTTACATCAAGATCATTGAGAGTTTGACTTCAATAGGAGAAGAGTTGAGCCAATAGGAGCATTTTTTGAAAAAAATTCCAACCAAAGTAAATATTCTTATGCAGTCTTAAAATTGTTTTTTTCCCAAATTTGAGCACTTTAGAAGCAAACCCAAAAGACAACACATACAGTTGAAATGGAAGTTGCTATGTCTAGTGGCTAGTTGCATATAATATTTTCTACTATTCATTAAGCTTTAATCACAGATGTAGCATAAATACAAGAATCTCTTGGTTGGGTTGCTTAAACATTAGAAAGGAGATTGAGATCAATGTCAGAGAAGCAGTAGCACATTGTACTACCTTATATAAGATATAGTTTTGCAAATGTACTCAGCACTCCTTCTTCCTGAATTGAGGGAGATGAAGTATGTCAAAGAAGTGACATGCTTGATTTATGAGCTAGAGAGGAAGGCTGCTAACCTTGCTCCTCTCTAGTACCATGGCTATCTGATTAATGGAGTGTCACTAGTGCCAGTCTTGAGAACAATGTGTCACACCTTCCAAACTAACAAAAGGTAGTCAGCAGAACTAGACTAGAGATAAAAGGTATCTGATTTTAGAATTCACATAGTAATTAATGCCAAAGTTCTTCCATCCTTGTTCACAGTGAATAGTAATTTACTCTGTGAGTAGGTGCCTTAAAATAAATGAATCTAATTCTGAAACAACTTACTCTGCAATTTGAATAAGGGTGGTAGGACCTGATCTCCATTGTTTGTTTATTTAAATGTTGCCATAGAATCAATAATTAGTCTAGTAATTTCTTTCCAGAATCTAAAACTGCCTTGAACTGGTGGAAAACTTTCTTACAGGATGCTGTCAAACCAAAGGAATAGACATTCCCTATTGTTTAGTTAAGATTGTTTAGACTTTATAGAATTGCTTTAGTTTGCTTGCAGTTTATAAGAAGTAAGATAAAACATAGGACTATATTGAATACAGTGACTCCTCACTTAACGTTGTAGTTTTGTTCTTGAAAAATGCAATTTTAAGCGAAACAATGTTAAGCTAATTGAATTTCCCTATAAGAATTAATGTAAATAGGAGAGATTAGGTTCCATGGAAATTTTTTTTTCCAGACAAAAGACATTATGTGGTTTGACTCACAGCTGTGACTAGGTAAGTGAATATCCTCTGACCCCAGAGCTCTGGCAAGGGTGTGAGCCAACAACACCCCCACTCCTAGGCCTGCAGAGTCCTCCCCATGCAAGCTCTGTGGGTTTGGGCACGAAATGGGAGCAAGGCAGCGCAGGCAAGTGGCAGCACATAGGAAGGGACACTGCTGCATCCTTCCCCAGCACCCAGCTGGGATGTCTCGCAGGCCTCTGAGCAGCAGATCACACAAATGCCTGCTCCAGTTAGTCACTGCCGCCTCCTCCCCGCCCCACACACACACATATACCAGGGTGCTGGAGAGACCAGTCGTCTCCTAAGGGAACCCATCTGCTAGGTTGCATGGTACACTTGGGACACACAATGCAGAGGCATGGGCCTCTAGATCCCTGCAGACCTGGGGACAGCCATAGGCTTCTGGGGCCACAGGCGCTGACTTTTCCAGCTGTTGCAGGATGCTCAACCCCTGGCTCTTCCCTGAGCCCTGCCCCCACTCCACCCCTTTCCTCAAGGCTCCACCTCCACCCTGCCTCTTCCCACCTAGGTCCTTCCACCTCTCCAAAGCGCAGCATGTCCTCGCTCCTCCCCCCTCCCTCTCAGCCTCCCTGCATGCCATGAAACAGCTGATTGCGGTGGGCAGGAGGCACAGAAAGGGAGGGGGAGGCGCTGATCTGCGGGGCCTGCTGGTGGGTGGGAGGCACTTGTGGCGTGGAGGGTATTATAATAGAACATTGTGCAACTTTAAACGAGCATGTTCTCTAATAGAACAGCAACTTAATAATGAAAGAACTTTAACTGGGATAACTTTAAGTGAGGAGGTACTGGATTGTATGTATAATTTCAGGCAGTGATTCATTTTGGAAACCAGAGGGAAGAATTAAGATATAATTTAGTCACTCATAACAACTATAATTTATCTCATTAATACAAATGGTATGAATGTTTATTGATTTCATACATTTTGAGTGTATGTATATAGTTTTTACCACCTTAAGTTGCATTTGTTCCAAGGAGTACCCAACTCTTCTGTGGGAGTGTAGAGTAGTGCACTGTGTTGCTCAGTCTTCACGATATTGTTGTCTTTGTTAAAACATTTTAAATATATATAATACACTTTAAACATTAAGAATAAAAATTTGCATAAGTGTTACCTGTTCAAATGTCATGCCTTACTAAAAGGCTAAAGCTAGATAAATAATATTAATCACTTTATTCAATGAATATAAAACAGCTTTTAATAAATTTTTAAATATTTGATATCATTTACTCAGTTTATAGTGTTACTTTTTTGCAATGTATTCATAACATTATTTGATAATTGTCTTGATTTAAAAAAAAAAGAATCAAATATTCAATAACATTTTCCCATTGTTTGGCCTGCTCTACTGTACCCTGCTTTAGGCTCAGTGACTTCAATGAAGTACATATTTAAATACCTTATTGAATTGGCATCTTGATGATCACAAGCTATTGATATGAAAGAAAAGTGCATATGCGTATGGATAACTGCAAATATCTTTACAGTTATATTTAATGGTATTTTGGCTACACCTATCCTAGTGATATTTTAGTGCCTGTTAGGGTTAACAATTTGTAGTTTAATTATGAAAACAAGTTAGTATGTGAGTCACCTACATGCTAAGAACTAGAGTGAGCTTTATATTAAAAAAAAAAAAAAAAGATATTAAGGTAATCCTTCCAATATAGTATGTAAAAATAGTTTGTTACTTTAAATGTTATAGAAGATGTGGAAAAAAAACATAGCAATAAGATATTGCATATAAAGAGACAGAGATTTTTAAGAAATAAAGCTATCTGTATTAACCCCATTACAGTAAACCTTGAAATATGTGTCAAAATACTCACCTGATGCTACCTTTAAAAATTCTTAAATTATTTTTTGGGAGAAACACATTTTTCCCTAGCACACCTCTGTCCTACTTATGATTATTTTTGGCACTGTTCTGCAGTTTCAGATGTTTATCAATTCTGTTAAATGTGATGTTTTTTGACACGAAAGTGGAGGTATGCTGTGAATACAGTAGATATGTAACTGTATTATTTATGTAGCTTGTTGTGACACTTTTATTACTTCCCCTACAGAAAGATTCTGAAATATATTCCCCTTTAAATGTGGCCCACACCGGTTTTGTATTGAAGGAGTTATAATAATAGAATTGCCAAATGTCTCAGGTTACATAGCATGACATATTTTAGTTCATGTACTGAAGCACATTTACACTAAAACTGCGGTAGCACTGCAATTCTTTATCGATTGCCAGAACACCAAGAATTATTTTTAAATCTTAGCAATTAATCCTAAAAGACGGCTTAGTCAATATTAAATAGCAATGTAGGACTGCTGCTTTATAGCCTTATTTTATCATAATGTAGAAAGATAAAATATTGATTTGTATTTGTTTTTATATTCTCCAATATAATACAAGAATGTCAATTTTAAACACTAAGATCGCGTGCCTATTTTCTTATTGGTTATAATTTAAATAATAGGTATGTAAGGTAATAGCTGAAATTGGTTTGAGGCAAAATAAGTGCTGCCCAAAACAAAATATTTTTCTCAACTAAAGTAGTAATATTTTAAGAAAATAATCTACAGCTAGTGCATCCATCAAACTGAGCTTTCAGAAGTCCTTTTACCATTTGTATTTGTAGTATTGCTGTCTTAATGTACAATGCACAGGCTTTGATTTATGGGTGAATGCACACAGTTACTTCTAGAAAAGTTATACAATAATCCATTATGTCAGTTTGTTGGGAGTTCACTTAATTATAGTCACCCTTGGCTTGAATGTGTTTGTACCCCTGAGTTTCACTTTGAGTTCTGGGTTTGAATGAAACCAAAGATGTACAGCCATCTGGGGACTGTTTTGCTTTATCTGGAAAAAAAACACCAAGTTTTCCCTGAAATAAGCCAGATCTGGCTTAGTCACAGTTCAGCTCAGGTTCTCCAAAAGTTTTGTTAAATTTGGCGAAACGTTCTGGGAAAACAGGACATGTCTAATTGTTTTTTATCTTCTGTGCTGTCAAGTAGGCACCAGTATTTTGCCACCATCTTCAGAGCATAATCCTCTTCTCCCCCTAATGTTTTATTTCTCTCCTAACCATGATATAACATTATTTGATCCCATCCCTTCACTAACGGTCAGAATATATGCAGGTCCACTGAGCAAGATTATGGATAATGAGAGAAAATAGTTGTTTCTTTGGAAATCCAGGAAAGAGTGAAAAGGAAATAGGGAAGGCAGGAGATAGAACAAGATGGAAGCTGCAAGCTGCAGCTCTGTACAGTAGAGTTGCTGAGCACTGCTGTTTTTTTACTTCATGTTTTGCAATTTAAAATAAAATTCCTAGCAACCACCAGTGCTGCAGTCCAAATCAATAAAAGACTTAATATTCACAGGCAAGAGCCTGTATCTATTATGGGCTTGTAACTGGATTGAAATGGAAATGCAAATAGCCAGAGCTCAAACAAACCAAAAAAAAAAAAACAGAAAAGAAAAGAGAGAAACCACCGCCACAATACCCCATCCATGTATGGCTGACAAAATGACTATACCTCCTCTTGTTGGATTTTGACATGGTTGCAGGGATGTACATATTTGCAGTCTCCAGGTTTGCATGTAGCTGTTCATTATTTCCCAGACTACTGTTTCCCTATTCATTTCTTCATGGATAATTTATTATTATTTCTAGAAAGCATTTATAAACTTGCAGTTTTAAGATCAGTATTTCTTAGTGCAACTGAAATAAATAACCACAAGTGTTGCATCCAATGAACGTACATTAGCACTTGGCACCACTTTTTGCTTGAATTTAATATTCTTCCTATTGTGTGTGATTTTGAATTCTTAACGCTCTGGGGATGCACTGATGTTTCCATTAGTCACAAAATGTGAGTGTGTATTGGACATCTATATGCTCATCTTGATAACCTTTAGAGATGCTTATTTATCAGTGAAAGATTCCTGAAAAAAAAAATCTCCCCTTCAGTGTATTGATAGGCTCAAACCAAAACTCTAGATGTAAACATCCCAAACTTTGTAGGTGTAGTAAGAGGGAGTTAGGAATCTGTATTTTGTACCTGGCCTTAACTCTGTAAGATTGCAAGTACTTATCAATGTTTTGAGTAAACATAACCTGTTCTTTTCCAAGAATGATTGAGAATTTATTACAAAATGGGGTTTTTTTGTTTTGTTTTGTTTACATTTCAGCGTAAAGAGACTATTCTGTATTCGGTTAGACATCTTTAATTGAGAGTATTCAATTAAGAGAGTGATGTTGAAATTGACAGTTGGTCCATAAATAAAATCAATTTCCTGTTCAGAACTGTCTGGCCCGAAAGGTTATTTAAATTTGTTTTCTGTTGGTAAATGCCAGCGAGAGACTTTAGACGTGCTTTATGTGTAAATGAGTGGAGGAATGGCACCATGATCCTTCTGTCTAGATGTGTGATTAGCCACGTATTTATGTATGCAAATATTGTTTTTAGATTGGCTTTAGTAATGTAAGACCTTAAAAATATATGTAATTGTATTTAATTTGTTAATTAAGAATACACAATGCTTCTAAATTTGTAGCTGTCTGTGGCCTTCATTACCATATTAATTATTGTGAGGCACTGGCATAGTACTGTGATGAAAGCCATATGTCTGAGCAAGGTGCAGTCATAACTGCAGCAAGGAGGGCCACATAAGTACCTGGTACCTTGCAGGATCAAGCTCTTAAACGTTGAACTTTTTTGAAAAAGCAGCTAATCTCTGCTTAGAGATTGAAAGTGCCTCTGTGTGCACATTGACAATATATACACTTTTATTTTGCAGGTGTATGTAGAAAGCAAATGCACTAAAGTGTATTTTTGAAGTAAATTTATTACAGCTATTCTGCAGGAAGCCCACTTTGTACTGTAGCCTTTACAAACCACTGTGTTTATTTTGGGATCATCGTTTAGTCTAATGCATAACAGGTCTTCCCTCAACCCCCTTCTGTTCCAAGGACGAGATTTGGCATTTGTTGTCTATGAAGTAACCTCACATGTTCAAAAATCAGCCTCCTTTTCCCCCTGCCCCTCCTTCCCAAATAAGATTATCTTAAAATAATTAGATTTTTTTTTAAATAATAGGTTTGGGATACTTTTAATTTGTCTTTTGGTTTCTAAAACTCTGAATTTCTCGATAGCAAATAAAATGCTGTGATTAATCCTGAAACAGACTCTTAAAAAATCTTTCTTATAAATTATTTTTAAAAATGTTTGTAGTTGATCATGTACTGAAAATATTATAATACCTGCCATCATCTTCACTAGGCTATCATGAACTGCCATTTGTCATTTCTTTGAGATTTACCTGTCTCTTCCCTTATCAGAGTATAATCTGAACTAGATGTTAGTGTTTGTGAGGCTAGTTTTCATTTTCTTCTGTCAAGGCCCCGGGAAAGGACAATCCTGGAGGTAAGAGGAATATGAGAATTAGAGAGAGAGTCAGTGGAGAGATACATTTTATTTTTTCTCTTAAAAAGAGTTCACATGTTGAAAAACAAAATGAAATATTTGTCATCATGAAAAATGAGATAAAACTACCCCTAAAGTAAAATAATGTTTTAAGAATTCTTCTCTGCAAAATTATTTTCCTCCTATTTCCCTATGTTACCACGCTACTAGGTTTTTAAACTTGGCAATCAACCGGAAAGAGTTAAATAAAAATTTCTTTTCCTCACCTTAGATTCAGATTAATTTTTGTTTGTTCTCCAGAACTGATCAAAAAAAATAAAAGGAGCACCAACTATTTCCTTATGTAGGCTCAGTTCCGCTAAGCACCTCTGCACGATTGTCTATACCTAATCATCAAAACGGTTAAGAATGTGTTTAAGTTTAAAATGATCTGTTGAAACAGGACCATATTGGATATGTGGATAACCTGGCAGTGGCCACAGAACAAAACTTGTTTTTTCCTCTAAGCAGTTTTGTTGCCGCTGTCTTTGACATTTATCAGTACATCTTATAGAAACAAGACAATGCCGCTCTCATTTATGTTAGGTGAAAATTAGTTTAATCCATAGAGCTTTGGTTAATATTCTAACACTATTGAGGATAAATGTGTACTATGTACAGTACAGTACATAATACACCTCTTAAAATATCCTGGAGTATTGAACAACTAATTCTATGTTTGGGGAATTTCATTGCCGATAAACTTGCCAAAGTAAGTTTTCCTTGAAGCACAGGTTGCTGCAGATATTGCCGCCTACATAAATATTGGTCACAGAGTTTTGCTGCACATGCATAGATAAAAATGGTAACTGAAAGCTAAAAACTGGTTGGGAATCCACAATGTATTCAGGCTGAGAAAAGAAATAGAAAACTACAGCAACAATTTTGAGCTCCTGAGATGTGAGGAATTAAATATATTTTAATCCTCCCTCCCTCCCTCCCAAAAAAATCTTCCCAATAAAAAGGCAGCCCAAAAGATTATAATTGAGTGCCATACCAAAACACAATTAATTATATAGATTGCAGAAGTATTAGTCAACAAACAACTTTCTTTAATTATTATCCAATTGTTTCGTAGCCAGAGTTCAGCACTACAAAGTTGTAAGACTGAATTCTGCATTCAAATGTCCTTCTTGCTTCTCCTATAACTTCAGCAGGAGTGTTCTGCCATATGAAGGTACAATCTGTCCCATATGCTTACATTGAGATTGTTGTTCTACATGTTTTAACTGAAGAAAATGTTTGCGGCACAGAGAGGGTGTTTCCTACTTTTGACAACACAATATGTTGAGTTAAGTGTTCTGGTTTTTCTGTTCCTGATTCTGTCGTTTGACCTTGGGCAACTCACTTAAAGCTCTCTACTTCAATGTCCTTATCTGTAAAATCTGCAATATTCATTTTCATCATTACAAAGGTATGTAAAGCTTAAATATTATTTGTGAAATGCTTTTGGGTTGAAAGGTGTTTGAGATGGAGCACATACCCCACACTGGCAAATAAAGAGTTAAGAGAAGTCTCAGAGCCTAAATTAGCCGACAAGGATAGGTTTGAGGTTGAAAGCTGAGGGAGGGAGTCAGGACTAATTTAGTATCAGGCCCAGCTGAGGAGGTGGAGATGGTTCCATGAAAACAGGCCTGAAGTAAAGTAGGGCAAAGACTGTGGAGGGGGCTCACAGAGAGGCTTAGAGTGCCTTCCGGAAGCTCCACAGTAGCATGCTGGGGAAGAAAACATATGAGGAGACAGAACTCCAGAACAGGAGGTCTCAGCCCTGCAAAAAAGACTGATAAACTGGCAAGAGGTAGGAGCAGCCCAGCAAAGCTGTGAGGGATAGTAAGGAGCAGTCCTTAGCTGCCTAACACAGGATCCCTGGGCTGGAACCAAGAATAGAAGGTGGTGTGGGCCTGTGTTTCCCTCCCCCAACAAGAGAAAAAGTACAAGCCTTGGGACTAAAAGGGGTCAAGAATGATGAGTCCCTGATGGGAACTGAAAGTCTGGCATAAAGGCCAGTAGACTTTGGGACGTTTCTGTCTGGTCTTTTCTGTCACCCCAAAAGGGGACTGAACTGAAAGGTGACCTGACTGGAGGGCCAGGTCACACAAGCTGCAGATAGCTACAACACCAGAATGACAGACAAGGGGGACTACTAGAACAGAAGCACCTCATAACACCACAACCCGTCACAAAGGGACAGTCTGGTGGTGAGTATACCCCATGGCAGTGTGATGATGCAAAGCAGCATTATTTGTTAAATATTTATTGTACAACTGGAATATATAAGAAAACAAAAGAAGGTTTAACAATTACCACTTAGAAACAAGCTTTATTCGTAGATGATGTGTTCTTACAAAGAGCCTAAGGTTCTGTACTTAAATGAAGTCCCTTCTGACCTTTCAAGCAAGAAATGCAGTTTTATTCCAGATGTTGACTCTTGACATTCAATCATTCACTGTTTTTAATTTTTAACTCAAGGTGTCCCTCTGCTGGCTTACTTGATAACTTATGAGACAAAACAGTGCTTGGTGGTGGTTGTTTTTTGTTGTTTGTTTTTTTTTAAAATACAAATTGGGTATTATCAATTTAGATATTTCTGTCAGAGGAAGCGCCAACACTGAAGCAAATAAGTAGTTTACACAGTTGCCTTCAGGTTGCTGTAGCTATAAAGGACACAAAGGCACATGAAGGATATAATACTGATTCCTTTTTCCCTAATACTACAATATCTCTTATTAAAATTGAAATACAACAGCTTCTGTGACCCATGCTCTTTATCATTCATACTCATCTTCTCTTTAAGTTTCTAACCTCTTGTTCTGTTTCTGCATTGGAAACAGGCCAGCTGAGAATCAAGGGTTTTCCTAGGGGGAGAATTTATCCTTGATTTCATTTTTCAGGAACTAAATTGCCAGTGAAACTTGGGAGGGGGTGAATGCAATTTTGGACAGCTGACCAAAATGGATGCATATATTTCTACCTTTATCTTAGCTCTTATATTTTCTATGTGAAAATAATAATATTGCTGGCAAAAAAAAAAAGATTTTTCTAAAAAAAAATTCCTTTATATTGCTCTTTTGCTCAAAAACAATGTGTGGGGAGGGTTTTAATATTGTAATGATCAATATTTCTTTTGAGACAAATTGTTCAATTGATAAATATTGAGTCTTGGCTTTCAGAGTGCTTTGAGTTAACAGTGTAAGTTGATTTAGGAGGAAGGATGGTCTTGTGACTAAAGCACTGGGCTGGACATTCAGTTCCTGACTTACATGAGCTTGTTCTATGGCAGGGGTTCTCAAACTGTGGTCCGCTGACCGCCAGTGGTCCACAAGCTCCAATCAGGTGGTCCATGGATAGTTCCCTCTAAGGTGCACATCTCAGTGCCCACACACAAGAGAATGAAGGGCCACCCACATATTTAGTGGAGACGCACAGGCATGCCTTCACTAATTAGGTACTTGGCCCCTGAAAAGATGCACATGTGAGGTGAAGTGGTGACCTTGGAGGGAATAGGGGTTAGGTGGAGGGTGGGCAGTGGGGTGAGAAGAGGGGGTGGGGGAATTTGGGACGTGTAGGGCTGCAGTGGCCGGAGACAGAAGCGACTTTCCCCAGCTCCAGGGTTGCAGTTGCTGGGGAGAGACACATACCCCTCCTTCCCAGCCCTAGCTCAAGGGCTGCAGTGGCAGGAGAGAGAGGGAGAGACACTCCCCTCTTCCCAGGCTCAGCTGAGCGGGAGAGATGGCACATTCATTGCATTAGAAAGGTAAGACTACTGAGTTGTGTGCTTTTATTTGTAGAACAAAAAAAAATATTAAGGTTTTTTATATAGCATTTTTATCCAAAAGCGCATTACAATAGCTATCTAACAGTACAAACAACATTTGGAAAGATCATTAAGTGGTCCACTGAGACCCTCAGCAATTTTCAAGTGGTCCGTGAAAAAAAAGGTTGAGAATCACTGTTCTATGGACTTGGTCAAATCACTTATTGCATCTCATTTCACCATCTGAAAATTAGGGATGATAATATCATACTGAGGTGCTGTGAGGATTACTCCTGGCGGCACTCTGCACCAAAAAGTTAAAAATTCTGCAAACAATATTTTAAAAATCTGCAAAATTCTGCAAATTTTATTTGTAAAATAACATTGTATAATCACATCAGTTTCAGTTATTTTGGTAATTTATTTAAAAATATCTATCAGCAAGTATGTCTGTAACAATAGATGCACAAAAAAATTCCCCCCGAATAGAGAGTTAAAGAAGCCCCTAAGACAACCCAATTCCTATTTCTCAGCCTCCTCACCCCCAGAGGCCAGCAGTGGGGACCCTCTGGCCCAGAAACTCTCACCTTTCCCCACAGAACCCAATCATGACCACCCCCAGCCCAGACGCTCACACTCACACCTCCCCGGCCCAGACACTCTCCTCCTGAATCCCCCCGGCCCAGAGACTCTCATCCCCTCCTCCAGAGCCCAGTTGCAGCCCCCTCCGCCTCAAGCGCAGACACTCTCAGACCCTATCCTCCCTCCTCCCCAGAGCCAGGGGTCCAGAGGGAGAAACAACCTGATGCTGAGTCCTGGGCTTGCATGGAGTTTCCTGCCTGCCACCTCGTTTCTTCAGGGCATGCTGGTTCCCTCCTCCCAGCCTTATCTTCTATTTGTGAGCTGGGCTCTGTTGGGTCCAACGACCCCCTGGTAGCAGCCAACATCTCCGCAACCTGTTTCTGTGGGGGAAAAGGAAATTCTGCGCACCCAACATTGATTTCTGCACAATTCTGCATTGCGCAGTGGTGCAGAATTCCCCCAGGAGTAGAGGATGCATTAACTATTGTTGGAAAGATGCTCTGATACTATGGTTATGGGTACCATATAAGAGCCAAGATATACAAGTGTTCTTGTAAAGACTTCAAAAGGGGTACTCTAAAATTTGATCAATTGCATTTGTGATGGGGCAAGGCCAGATGGCTACAGTAAAGTACTGAGAAACAGGTATGTTAGCCCCAGGCTAAACAAATCCCTAGGACCATGGTAACCAAATGGCAGTTGCTCCAGGTTAATCAAGGCACCTGGAGCCAATTAAGATCTTTCTAGAAGGCAGTAGAGATAGCTACTTTAATTAGAACACCTGCAGCCAATCAAGGCAGGCTAATCAGGGCACCTGGGTTTAAAAAGGAGCTCACTCCAGTCAGGCAGGGAGGAGCCAGAGGAGAAGGAGCGTGTGTGAGGAGCTGGGAGCAAGAAGGCAAGGAGCTGAGAGTGAGAGAGTGTACTGCTGGAGGATTGAGGAGGACAAGCGTTATCAGACACCAGGAGGAAGGTCCTGTGGTGAGGATAAAGAAGGTGTTTGGAGGAGGCCATGGGGAAGTAGCCCAGGGAGTTGTAGCTGTCATGCAGCTGTTACAGGAGGCACTATAGACAGCTGCGATCCACAGGGCCCTGGGCTGGAACCCGGAGTAGAGGGCGGGCCCGGGTTCCCCCCAAACCTCCCAACTCCTGATCAGACACAGGAGGAGCTGACCCAGACTGTGGGTTCCACAAGAAGGGAAGATCACTGAGGTGAACAAATCCGCCAATAAGCGCAGGACCCACCAAGGTAGAGGAGGAACTTTGTCACACATTACATAACTGAGATTGCTGTTTGTTTAACTTCAATGTAAACAATATTCAAGGTTGAGCTGGCTGAAATTTGGAACTTCCAATTTTCAGGAAATTTCAACAGTTAACAATTTGGTTTTGATCTTATTCAGACCAAAACGAAATTTTTCTAAACTGATTTTGAATCAGGATGCCATAAGCTTTCATTTTGGAAATTGTCAGCAGCTGCTCGGAATAACAAATCATCATGAATCATGTCACCAGTTGCTGAAGTTCCCAGTGTCTGTGACTCAGGGGCAGCCCCACCAGACAGACTGCTTGCTGAGGACAGGGACCACAGGGCTTCCAAACCCCTGAGCCAGCTCACTCCCCAGGCTGAGTGATTTCCACAGCTGCGGAACAGCCAGGCAGCCTGGGGAGGCATTGACCCAAGAGTCTAGGTTAGTGGTATGGATCTCTCAGGGCTTCCAACTCTTGTGCAGTGTCACGAGCATAACCCTCATAGTCCCAGGTTGAGCTGGAGTTTTCAGGGTTTCCAGGCTTCCAGCTCTGGAGCTGGAGTTCCCAGGACTCCAGGGTCTCTGCAGGACAGCCCTGGTCAGTCAATATGACAGGACAGCTTTCTTGGAGCCAACTAGTTGGTAGGCAGGGTTCTGCCAGAACCCTGTCTGTGATTCAGTGAAAGTTTGTCAAACCCGACTCATTTTCAAAAGAATCCTTAGGCTCAGTGAACCAGCATTTTCACTGAAATTCTGTTTCACTGAAAAGTTTCCAACCCCAGCTTTAATGCAGGGTACTCTGTACAGTAAGTACAGGGAAATACGAGGCAAGATTGTAGATGCTGAAGTAATTATTTTATCTGAGGTAGAACTGACCTATATTGGTACCACCAGTTTTTAGTATTGTGCACATCCAGTTGTATTGCAGGTCTATTTTGAATTAAATTTTAATCCCCAATTCAATGATGTGCTCAGTACTCTAAAAACCAAATGAAGTCATCAGTTTGCAAAACGTTCCCCATAACTGCTGGAATCATGGTGTTGCATGCAGTGGATCTTATGTCAAACCTTTGGATTTTTTTTCAAATAATGGTCACTATTTTTATTATTTTAAGTATAAGGAAGGACTAGAAAGAGATCTTTCAAGAACATAATAAGGATCTGAATATGAAGATTGCGCAGATCTGGGCAATCTATATTTAAATTTAACCTGATAAGAGAGGTCAAGAAAGCAAAGGAGCTCCCACTCCAGTGACCCACCCAAATCTCAAATGATTTTTTCTCAATTTATGTTGCTAATTCAGGAAATAATTCCAGATTTAGTTTGACTCCAATAAAACAAAACTCAGTATTCTACTTCATATAACCCTGGGTATAGAGAAGCCTTACTTGCACTTTGTCATATATCGTGTATAGTTTAGTACTGTCTTCTCTATCCCTTCATTGGGATGAGCTTGGAAAGTATCCTCCAAAAATTCCAGCATGAGTGTCGTAGTCAAGAAGGGGTATATAGGAAAAGTCTTTCTGAAGTATTTGAAAAACAAATGAGAAGCAGTGGTCATACTGGATCTAGATGTCTCAATCTCTTACAGTATTATATCCAAAAAGATCTTGTTACAATAATTGGTAAGCAAGATGTGAAGGAAAATACAAATGCACCACTTGAAGAGGTACAAACCCCACCTATCAATAGTGGTCCAGATCCTCAGTTGTAGCTCCACTGGCCTCAGTGGATCTATGCCAGTTTACACTAGCTGAGTATCTGGCCCATTGATGATAATACTTAGTATTTATATACAGTAGCACTTTATTATCTTTAACCTGCTGGATGAACATGAACACACTTATCACTGGAAGATAAAGGCCCTACTCCACAGAAGTATTTAGATGCCTAAGCCCCAGATTTAGGCACCTAAATCCCAATTTTAGGCTCCACTGCAATCCATAAAACTCCTGCTGAACCCTGCAGGTGCCTAAACTCACTCAGAGCCTCCTTTTTAAGAGTATACGTTTCCTAAACACCGAAGTTTCTGCCTTTGGGTATGTGCAACTGCTGCCCCTTTCTAGGAATCTGGATGCTTCTCTCCTGCTTAAGCCTAGACTGATTCACTGAGTTGAGGAAGACAGGTGTTGATTCATATAACTTGTGTGCAGAGCCTGATCTGGTAAGTTTGGTCAGAGCTCACCTACCAGATCAGATCCCATTCAAAATCAAGAGAGTGAAGGAGGTGCTACCGCCATATACCTTATAAATTTTACCCCAGTGATTAAGTCGCTGATCTAGGATGTGGCGGGCCCAGTTTCAGTACTTGTTAACCCCCACCTTGCCCACTAAACTGATGAGCAGGGCTGGCTTCAGGCACCAGCGCAGGAAGCAGGTGCTTGGGGCGGCACGTCCAGGTCTTCGGTAGCAATTTGGCGGTTGGTCCCTCAGTCCCTCTCGGAGGGAAGGACCGGCCACCAAATTGCAGCCGAAGAATGAAGCAGCACGGTAGAGCTGCCGCCGAAGTGCTGCCGATTCCGGCTTTATCTTTTCTTTTTTTCGCCGCTTGGGGCGGCAAAAAAGCTGGAGCCGGCCCTGCTGTGAGCAGAAAGGATGTGAACAGGAGTATCCCAACTCTCAGTAGAGCATTCTAACCACTGAACTGTGGGATATTCTGATATGAGGCTACTCAGTCTTTCCAGTTAAAGCTGTTCCACTGTGGATAAACAATTAACTATTTTAAATGACTAAGTATTTTTCCACAGTGTAACATCTTAAATAGCAGAGACTGAGGGAGCTCCCCATCAAAATATATTATAACACCTGGGTAAGAACACTCTCCTGAGAGGTGGGAGCTACCTTTTCAAATCCTTTCTTACCCCTCCGATAGGGGGCAGAATTGACCTGCTCCCGCCACTGGGCTAAAAGTTATAAGATGGACAACACCATTTCTGTCTCTTCCTCCTTCAGTGCCCATTTTGTGGGGAATAAGGCAGGTACCTAACTCATTCCTGCAAGAAACAACTTAGGCTCCAGGTGAAGGGTTCCCATCCATGGAGCACTAAGCAGAGATAGGTGCCACCTTACAGCCTGGACTTAAGTGCCTGTTTCCGGAGTAGGGGCTTGAGGACTTACCCCTCTTGTCAGCATGTCCCATTGGCTAGCTTAGGTGGCTCCTCGCGTGCTGGCTTTTTTGTGGATTGCATTCCAAGGCGCTTGTCTATCCCCCTTCATTATATAGCACCGTAAGCACCCAACCCTGGCTTTGTGGATTGTGGTGTTCCTGTGATTTTTTTTTGGACACCTAAAAGTTAGGCAACACAATTTTGAGTGCTGTAATGCATAAGTCCCTCAGTGGATCTGGTCCAAAGTACCTCTGTAGTAAAAGATACTTGAGTTCATAGAGCTTTCACAAATCATTGTATTTAGACAACTTTTTATGTTCCGTGCATCTAGATGCACTGGAGTGCATGTTGTAGTGAAACTAATTTTTTTTTAAACAAAAAAGGGTGTGGGGGCGGGAGAGTAAGGAAATGGGAAGCTCAGGCAGTCAGATTTGGCAAATCAAAAGTAAGAGTCAAGAATTCTTATCTGCATAACAAAGATCAGGAAAGAGACCTAGAGATGAGTTGTCATGAGTTGATTTAAAACCATGAGAGCAAGGAAATAAATGTCAATGTTGTGTCCTGATAATCCAGGTTGACGCTTCAGTCTTCACTTGCATCATAGTTGGGAATAAAAGGCATATTACTATGAATTATGTGGCCATGGTTTTAATTTTAATTTTCAACAATGAGCCATGAATTTCTTCTCATTTGTGAGTAGTCAGTTCCTTCATATAATTCCACTGTAGGTTTGCTTCTCAGAATCATTTTATACTGTTATTAAGAATATGATCCCTTATACTTTTATGTGAGAATTGCCTCAATAGATAAGATCTATTTGAAACAATAACAATCATTACATAATTAAGTAATTATAGGTTTTATAAATAGACAATTTGTAATGTCTCTAAAGAAGAAAATGGAATCTATTATGCCAAATCTTTTGAGAGTATGTAGTGTTTAGTCTGCTGTTCATTATGAAGAATCCAGCGAAGCGCTACATATAGTTTCTAAGACTCCATGCTAATTACTCTTTGGGCACTTTTGATGACAAGCTAAAACTATACTCATTTAATAAAACAATCCTTTTATTTCAGTTTTTTTTAGTAATGAGACCATTTTAGTCTAAATTTTGGGTGAATGCCTGAAAATTAACAGTTACAAACAAAACTTTCCTGATATTATTCTAAATGTGTATAGGAGTGGGGGAAAAAGTGATAGCAGAAATGTGGTCTGACTCTCAACTATAGGCAGTTGTGTAGTGTGTTACCTGAAATCCTCCTTCCTGTTTGACACCGGAAAAAAAGGTAAGAGCTTAGATAGGAGTATCGGTTAGAGTATAAATCTGAACATCTATTCTTCTTAGAGTGATTGCTCATGGCAATTGCAAGTAGGTGTGCGCACTGCATGCACGATTGTCAGAAGATTTTTCCCTGGCGATACCCGCTGGGTCGGCTGTGGAGTGCCCCTTCATGGTGATGTATATAAGTCCCTGCCAACTCGCCACCTCTTCAGTTTCTTCTTACCACCAGTGATGATCATTGGAGCAACTTCTCCCTCACGTTAGCAAGCGATTCCCTAGTGGACTCTGTTTTTATTTCCTGTAAATAGTTTGAAAGTTATAGTTAGTGATCGGTATAGTAGTTCAGTTTTAGTTAGGGGTTACCATCCCACACTACTTTTGTTCCTGTCCCAGGGATCGGGGCATACCATGGTGTCAGGGCTTCAAGCTGTGCAGGTCCTGCCTGAAGCCCATGCCAAAGGAGACCCACACAACTAACGTCTCAAGTGTCTTGGAGAGAGGCACCAGTCCAACAGGTGCCAAATTTGCAGGGGTTTTAAGCCCAGAAGAAAGAAGGAGCAGGACTTTTGCTGAAAGCTCTTTTTAATGGAGTCTGCTCTTCAATCTCAGGCAGTTCCCAACCTGGCGCCAGGCGCTTCAAGGACAGCACGCTGCACTCCAGTATTGGAAGCCACAGCACGAAGGAAGGACTCATCTAAAGAGCCCAGAAACCACCATTCCCCAGCACTAAGGACCAGCTCTAGTGTGAGGCACCACTCGCAGTCGCTGGTGCTGCACAAGAAAAAGAGGACTGACAGGGCGTTCCCCCACTATGGCAGCAGAGCATGTGGGCACAAGTGGGGTGCATCCCATGTTGGGACCCCCAGCCTTGGGTCTGCCTAGACCGGTGCCATCAATTCCAGCTTCTCAGGGAAGTCTGTCAAGTCCGGCCCCAGTGGAATCCCTGGTGTGGGAGGATTTGGAGGACGACTTGGATGTTCCCTTCATGCCAGACATGTTTGAGGCAGCCAGGGACCTGATTGCCATGACAGCACAGTCCCCTGCTCCACCAGCCCAGCGCAGGCAGCACTATGCTTATAACTCCTGGAGTTCTCTGGCCAAATTCCAGAATTGCTCCTAGTGCATTCCTGAGTGGTCTTGGAGGAGAGCAAGGTGGTCACCAGGACCTCTCTTCAGGCTTCCCTGGACTCGGCAGACTCAGCCACCCACTCTATGGCCACGGCCATAGCCATAGCCATGAGGTGCAGCTCGTGGCTTCAGGTGTCAGGGCTACTGCATGAGGTCCAGAAAACAATCCATGACCTTCCCTTGGACTCCTCTGGCCTCTTTGCAGAACAGACAGACTCAAGGCTTTATCACCTTAAGGACTCGCAGGCAACCCTCAAGTCTTTGGAGCTGCACATACCAGCCCATTAAAGAAACACATTTAAGCTCCAGGCCATCCCACACTTCTACTCTACCCGTCCTAGATAGGACTACAGCAGAAAGCAGAGCAGGAGTAACAGGAGGCACCAATCTCGGTCCTCCTCCGGACAGGGACAGGACTCGGCTAAGCAGCCTTTGAACTCAAAGTCAAACTTTTGAAGGTGCATCCAAGGACGGAGCACCATTTCAATGCCCAGATCCTTCCCCTCCCTTTGTGAACTGTCTGTCCCATTTCTGCTGTGCCTCAGATAACCTCAGACTGTTGAGTCCTGAGCATGGTAGAATTAAGATATTCTCTCTGAGTCTGTTCCCTCCCACCCTTTCCGTCCCTCTTCAGGGACCCTTCTTATGAGCAACTTCTAGTGTAGGAGGTGCAAACACTCCTACAGCTCAGAGTGGTAGAGGAGGTTTCTCAGGAGTTCGGGGCAGCGGATTCTACTCCCATTATTTCTTAATCCGCAAAGCCAAGGGTGGGCTCAGGTCAGTTTTAGACCTACAAAATCTCAACAAATTCATGAAGAAATTTAAGTTCCTCATGATCTCCCTGGCTTCCATCATGCCCTCTGTTGACTGATATGCTGCCCTCAACTTGAAGGATGCATATTTCCATGTCTCCATAGTCCTGTCCAATAGGCAGTGCATGTTGCTGACCACAAATCGTAGAAACAATCAGTTCATGGTTCTCCCCTTTGGTCTATCATCAGCCTCTTGGGTGTTCACCAAGTGCATGGCAGTTGTGGCAGCTTTGCACCTGATGCTTTCGAAGAAAATCTTCCTGTACCTAGACGACTGGCTCATCAAGGACCGGGCCAAAGCCCAGGGGGAGAAACGCATTAACCTGGTGTGTACGACATTCCTCAGACTCGGTCTCATCCTCAACATGGCAAAGTCGACCTTAACTCCCAGAGAATAGAATTAATTGGGGCCCTCTTGGACTCCACCCAGTTCATAAAGGTCTCCACCGGTTCCCCACCACAACAGCCAAGAATTGCTCAGACATATGGCAGCTGGCGCTTATGTGGTGCAACATGCACTGCTGTGCCTCTGTCCCCTCCAGGTGTGGCGGGACCACCTAGACAGGCTGGTCGTGCTCTCTCCTCAAGTTCTTGAGTCCCTCCGGTGGTGGCTCAATCCACAAGCAATCTGTGCAGGAGTACCCTTCTCCATACCTCAGCCATCACTGTCACTATTCACAGATGCATCGGCCGTGGGGTGGGGAGCACACCTGGGTGAATACAGAACTCAAGGTCTGTGGTCCCAGGAGCATCAACATCAGGGAGCTGTGTGCAGTGCATCTAGCTTGCCAGATGTTTCAGGTCCATTTTGAGGGCAAATGTGTATTGGTGTTGACAGACAACACCACACAATGTTCTTTATAAACAAACAGGGTGGTACTCGCTTCTCTCTCCTGTGCCAGGAAGCCCACAGGTTGTGGGACTTTTGCATTGCCCACTCAAGACAGTTGAAGGCATCGCATCTGCCAGGCATGCAAAATGAACTGGCCGATCACCTCAGCAGATCCTTCCACAGCCACGAATGGTCTCTCTGAATGGATGTCTTCAGCAATATCTTCCTGAGATGGGGATCTCCCCAGGTAGACCTGTTCATGACACGGTGAAACAGGAAGTGCCAGCAGTTCTGCTCCTTCCTGAACCACAGCCCCAGCTCGATCACGGATGCCTTTCCTATGCATTCCCATCCTTCCCTCTTACCCTCAAGGTCTGGCAGGGCAAGGCATCGCTGATCCTCATAGTGCCGGCATGGCCCCGCCAACACTGTTAGACCTGTCAGTGGACATGCCCATGGCCTTGCCCATTATTCCAGACCTCTTCATGCAGGACCACTGCCATCTTCAGCACCCCAACGTGGAGTCTCTCCACCTCACAGGGTGGAAACTCCATGGCTAAATTGTTTAGATCTCTAGTGCTTCGATTTGGTTAGGCAGGTTCTTCTTGGCAGTAGAAAGTTCTCCACTCGTACCAGTTATCTGGCCAAGTGGAAAAGGTTCTCTATTTGGTCCTCACAGAAGAGCACTCCTCCGCTGCAGACTTCAATCTCCTTCATACTGGACTATTTCCTCTACTTAAAGCAGCAAGGGCTGGCAATCTCTCCAATCAAGGTGCACCTGGCTGATATTTCCGCTTTTCACCCGGGTGCAGCGTGGTGGTCAGTATTTCCCAACCCCACATTTGGATGCTTCCTTAAGGAGCTAGACAGGCTGTATCCCCAGGTGCAGCAACCAGTCCCTCCACGGGATCTTACCTGGTTCTCTCCAGGCTCATGGGGCCCTTCAACCCTCTAGTAACTTGTTATCTGCTTTATCTCTCTTGGAAGGTGGTGTTCCTTGTGGCCATAACTTCAGCCAGAAGAGTTTGAGTTCAAAGCTTTAACATCTGAGCCCCCTTATACATTATTTTATAAGGCAAGGTGGAGTTACAGCTGCACCCGGCCTTTCTCCCTAAAGTAGTTTCACAGTTTAATGCAAATCAGGACATCGTTCTACCATTGTTCTTCCCAAAGCCGCATGATAATGATAGGGAGCGCGTGCTCCATGCCCTAGATGTTAAACAGGCCCCAGCTTTTTACATTGAGTGGACAAAGCTGTTTAGGAAGTTTGAAGCAAGTCTTCATCACCATTGGTGAAAGGATGAGAGGACTTCCAGTCCCATCCCAACAAATCTCTTCTTGGATCACAGCCTGCACCAGGACATGCTATGACCGGGTAAAGATATCAGCCCCAGCACTGATGGCACACTCCATGAGAGAGCAAGCTTCATGTTCAGCATTCCTAGCTCAGGTCCCCATTCAGGATATCTGAAGGGCAGCGATGTGGTGATCTATTCACACCTTTACATTGCGTTATGCCATCACACAGCAGACTAGAGACAATTCTGCATTTGGCAGAGCAGTACTTCAGTCTGCAACTTGATGAACTCTGACCCCTCCTCTGGAGGACTGCTTGGGACTCACCTACTTGGAACTGAAATGAGCAATCACTGAAAGAAGAAAAAATGGTTACCTACCTTTTGTAACCGTTGTTCTTTGAGATGTGTTGTTCATGTCCATGCCAAGACCCACCTGCCTCAACTCTGTCAGAGTTTCCAGCAAGAAGGAACTGAGGAGGCGGTGGGTTGGCAGGGACTTATATACACCGCCATGAAGGTGCCACTCCAGGGGGCTCCAAAACTGATCTAATGGGAAAAACCTTCTGATGACTGTGCGCACGGCATGTGCAAACCTACTTAGAATGGACATGAGCAACACATCTCAAAGAACAACCGTTGCGAAAGGGAGGTAACGTTTTTTTCTGGATTATTTGTAATTATCTTGAGGCCTAATGTCTACTGTGCCTCAGCAATATACAATACAATTATCAGAGAGAAGATGATTAGAATTTTTTAGCCATTTTCCCTTTGAAAATGGGAACAATTTCACTTCGGAAAAATGACTTTGTAAAAATAGCTTTTTGGAGTTCTGGCTTGTTTCAATTATTCTATATTACATATGTTCAGCCTACAGGTAAAAAGAGGATTTTTTTTCCCCCTTCTGGCAGCCCTACAAACTCATCCTGGGCTTGCTCTTTCCTGCACATGTTTTCCAGTAATAAAGGTACAGCAGGCTAAAGTATTCCCTCAGTGATACCTATGTAACCCCATTATCTTAATGGTTTTGCACATGTTTTGCAAAAATTGAGTAAACAATGCTGTTGGTAGTGCACAAGAAGGAAAAGCATCAAATGCTCTTTACTCTTTTGGCTTTGCGGAGCTCATGGGAGTGAAAAGGCAATATAAATTTACATTAGTTACTACCAATTTAATTTTCTATTAGGTGAAAACATTCAGGTCTGGTTTATTAATTCAAACCTTTAGTTTAACCCAAAGTATTCCTCATAATTACAATTATTAAAGTAAAAAACAGACACACAGTGAAAAGCAAGGACTTCTCTTAGGACATGGACAGGTCATGGTGGATTTCTCCTATAATGCGGCAACTGCCTTTACAATCTTTCACATATGTATACACATCCAAATTAATTTTCTTTTATTCATCATTAAGTATCATACTGTGACATTCCTCACGATTAAATCTGGACTATTGAGCAGCTGTATCCCTTTAAATTATCTCATCTGGGGTGCCTTTTATACTGCTTTGCTGTCAGGACAGCCACTGCTAGCGACCTCATGCAGCCTTCAGCATGGAGATTCACTCCAAGCTAAGTACATGAACACACTGACCAGTAATTCATGAATTATGTACAGAGCAACACCCACAGGCTCTCTAGTCCCAGTCTTATTTCCCCAGGAATATGGGTCTTGTACTGTCCAGCCCACTACTGAACAATGCATGCTCATAGAAAGTCTGTCAATTCATCAAAGGAAAATATTTGCACCAACTTTGTTATCCCAAGTGGAGTTTCACATACACTTTAATCCAAAAACACTGGTTAAGATAAAACAATAAGTTGATAACTACAGAAAGGTAGATTTTAAGTGATTACAAGTGATACATAAAAGTCAGGAGAGGCTACAAAAGAAAATAAGAATACACAAACTAATACCTAATTTAACATGGTAAGTGAACTTAAAAGCAAAGGTTTTGTCTCATCATATGCTGTTGTAAATTTCACAGGCTGGGTCTCCTTTCAGCATGCAATCACTCTCCCTTAGTTCAGTTCTTTGAGAGTCCTTGATGTCATGAACAGAGATGGCAAGAGGAGAGGTGAAATGGAGTTCACTGTGTGTCTCTCTCTCTTATACCACCCTCCCCTTTTTGAGGATTATCCTCATCTGGGGTGCAGGCAAAAACGGTTTTGAGCCTGCCTTTCTAACTCTGGAACATGTTACAGCAATGTTATACAGTAGAAACTTTTAACTTTACATACAATATTGATACATTTTACCAGGACAATAATGTACAGCAGATTGAGTTTTCAAATGGTACCTGGTTGGGACCTGATCAAAAGGACCAATAAGAAAGAAGATACTTTCAAATCTGGGGGCAGGAGAAGGGGAGGTTTTGTTTGTGCTCTTCGTTGTTCCCTCTGGAGGGAGGAAGAGAAAGAAAGAGAGAGAGAGGCTTCACGAATTTGTGTGTCATCCTTGCGCAGGGGCCATGCTAATCTTCTCTGTATTGTTCCAGACACCAAGCAGGTGACCGAGCCCCTACTGAAATGATGCATCTAAGATTACAAAAATGGAAGTAATAGCAAGGAAATGTGTTAGATTCTCTTTTGTTTTAGCTTGTGAATTTTCCCTATGCTAAGAGGGAGGTTTATTCCTGTTTTTGTAACTTTGAAGTTGTGCCTAGAGGGGAATCCTCTGTGTTTTAAATCTTTTTATTACCCTGTAAAATTACCTTCCCATCAAGATTTTATAGAGGTGCTGCTTCTACTTTTTTCTTTATAATAAAGTTCTTCTTTTAAGAACCTGATTGGTTTTTAGTGTCCTAAAAACCCAAGAGTCTGGTCTGTGCTCACTTTAACCTATTGGTTAGTATATTATTATCAAGCTTTCTCAGGAAAGGGAGTGAAGGGGTTTGGGGGGTGGGGGGATATTTTGGGGAATTAGGAACTCCAAGTGGTCCTTTTCCTGAATCTTTTTCTAAATCACTTGGTGGTGGCAGCAATACTGTCCAAGGACAACGAAAGGATTTGTGCCTTTGGAAAGCTTTTAACCTAAGCTGGTAGAAATAAGCTTAGGAGGTCTTTCATGCAAGTCCCCACATGTGTACCCCAGAGTTCAGAGTGGGAAGGGAACCCTGACGGGGGCATGTACATCCACAAGCTGGATCTGGCAGGAAACACTACTGTTTTTTATTCCCCCACTTAACTCTCTCAGGCCCTCCTTATGTCTTTACTTGTTTATCCAGTCAAGTGGCTGCCAGCCAGTTCACTACTGGCTACCCATGAACCATTCTGTAATAACAGGCCAAGATAACTTCCAGTCAGCACCAACACTACCTGAAATCCTCCATCAGTGACAAATACAAATGCTGTCTGGGAGAGACACACATTTCAGCAAAGTGCAGCCTTTGTGTCTCATTTTCATCACAAACTTATGAAGCCCATGAACTTCACCTTAGAAAACACTGAATGGAGAAAGTTATGAGGTCCCTATCTGATCTGAGCCAGAGAGACCCCCTGTACATCCGCCCATCAAATGAGCAGTGCCCTTCCGAGCACATGCTTAGGAGCAGAGCCCTTGGATTCTAAGCCCCAAAAATCTTCCTCCAGGGCTTCCCATGAGAGCATGGCACTGGGGGTATCTTCCTCCTCTATCCAGTCTCCCCTCTTCTCTGCCCAGCCCTCCTGAGGACATTACTACACTGGAAGATGATAGTACTTTGGTGTCCCTGGAACTGTCTCACTTACAACCGTCAGGCAGTATTACCTCGGTATTAACAGCCCTGTCATGCCAACAAGAGCAATTTTCAGATTTGGATGAATCTGATGAGCCGGTCCCTCCTTCATTCCCCATGAGAGAGCCAAGCCTAGACAGGTGATCCACAGGTTATTCAGGAATTAAGGGCACTACCCTTACAAACTCAACCTCCCTAGGGACCGATGGTTCACCTTAAAGTGTTGACCTCTCTTTCTGGCCCTATTGGGTACTGTGGTATTCCTATACCAGATATCCAGAACCCACCCAGTGGTCTTTCTGCTCCTCTCCTTGTGTCAAAAACCAGTTCCACTGGTGTATGAGGATGAACCAGAACTGCAGTTTCTGACAGTTCCAATGGGAATCTCCTTCTCTCCCCAGATGAGGTGGTCTCTCCTTCTTCCCTATCCCCACCCAATGACCATAGGCAATACCAGAACTTACTACGAATTGTGGCTAATAATGGTGCTCTGTCTCTATCCACCCAACTACAACATGGCTCATGAAGGGCTACATCAAGACTTCCTGCCAATTACAAAACCAACACCACCCTGGGATCTTAACCTCATGCTGTCAAAACTTACTCTGTTTGAACACTTAGCAACATGTTCCATGTCCCATTATCCATGAAGGTGGCATTTCTAATGGCCATCATTTCAGCCAAGAATGTCAGAATCTGTGAGTCCTCATAGCACGCACACACCCATTTACGAAGTTTCAGAAAGACAAAGTATCCTTCTGCCATCAGAAATTCAACATTTTTCATCGTGATCACAGAGAGATCTCATGGTCAAGCTATATCTTCTCAGAGGATTTCCAAGTGAGTTTCTTGTTGCATTATCAAATGCTATAAACTAGCTCGCTTCCCACTACCCAGCGATATAACGGCCCACTCCATGAGAGCGCAGGCTGCCACGGTAGCATCCCTGCAGGAGGTCCTGATGCAGGACACATGCAGAGCAGCCACCTGGAGCTCCATGCACGCATTTGCTAAGCATTATGCACTAGTCCAGACCTCTGTTGCAGATGAAGCAGTCAGATCTGCAAGTATCTTTGTTTCTGGCTTCCTTGCACCTACCTCCAATCTGAGTACTGCTTGTCAGTCATTCACATGTGGAGTACACATAGGGACCAGCACTTGAAGAAGAAATCGAGATTACTTACTGTAACTAGAAGTTCTTCATGTCCTATGGCACCGTATAGACTAACAGACGTACTGGAGCATGAGCTTTCGTGGGTGAATACCCACTTTGTCGGATGCATGTAGTGGAAATTTCCAGAGAAAGGTATAAATATGCAAGCAAGAATCAGGCTAGAGATAGCGAGATTAGTTCAATCAGGGATGATGAGGCCCTCTTGTAGCAGTTGAGGTGTGAACGCCAAGGGAGGAGAAACTGCTTTTGTAGTTGGCTAGCCATTCACAGTCTTTATTTAATCCTGAGCTGATGGTGTCAAATTTGCAGATGAACTGAAGCTCAGCAGTTTCTCCTATTCTCTTTGAAGTCTGTGTCTTGAAGTTTTTTTGCTGCAGGATGGCTACCTTTAAAATACTGCTATTGTGAGAGTGTGATATGTCGTGCGCGAGAGTGGAGTGCTCTTCTACATGTTTTTGTATCGTGCCATTCCTAATATCTGATTTGTGTCCATTTGTCCTTTTACGTAAGGACTGTCCAGTTTAGCTGACGTACATAGCAGAGGGGCATTGCTGGCATATGATGGCGTATATTACATTGGTGGATGTGCAGGTGAATGAACTGGTAATGGTGTGGCTGATCTGTTTAGGTCCTGTGATGGTGTCGCTGGTGTAGATATGTGGGCAGAGTTGGCATCGAGGTTTGTTGCATGGATTGGTTCCTGAGTGAGTTACTATGGTGCGGCATGTAGTTGCTGGTGAGAATATGCTTCAGGTTGGCGGGTTGTCTGTGGATGAGGACTGGCCTGCCATCCAAGGCCTGTGAAAGTGAGGGAACATTGTCCAGGATGGGTTGTAGAAGTTCTTCGAGATTTGTGGTCTCTTCTGTGTTCCACTACCTGCCCTCCATCCCCTCTGCTTTGGGTCTGGTCGGATTCACAGTAAGAAGAGGAACTCAAAGCGTATCGGCTCACACTGCCTCTTATACACTTGATCAGGAGCATGATTAGATCTACTGCACATGTGCTGGCCAACAGACACTGCTCATTAAAATCTCCCGTCTCAGGTGCATGGTGTGTATGCATACCCCATGTGTGGAATATAGATAAGGACCATGTGTTTCAAAGAACTTTGTTACAATAAGTAACCTGCATTTCTGCATTCCAGTCCAAAGGCGCTCCACACTACAATATGGAGAATAACCTGCTGACTGAATGTGGGCCATTTCTGTTCTGAGTGTTTAAGCAATCTTTCTACCCTGAAGTTGTTTGTTGTATTTAATAGCATAAGTATAAAGGTATCAGGGCAGAACATAACTACTGCCAATTATTCAGAAAAATTATGACCAGGAATGAGAGAGACTTTTTTCCCCCCTGAAATCTGCTGTTGTAATTGAAATAAATAGTCACTCAGGGAAAAAAAAACACTAGTTTCAACTGTGTAGCCTATGATTTTCTTCTTAATGTAAACTGGCTTATTCTCGAAATATATTGAAATGAATACACACTTTGCTTCTAATATTTCCCTAGGAAAGTGCTGATCTTTCTTTGTTAATTTCTTTGTAAATATTCAGCTCCTGCTGTTTGAGGTGTGAATATGCTAACTATCAGCATCACATTTTGTTTAGACCTAACTTTGCTAGGGAAGCAGGAGCATATTGGGTGAAAGCTGCAATTAATTGCACAGCAGAAGCTGGTTTGACATTCTGGTAAATCTCCTGCGAGTTTACATACTGAGTTGGATCATGGATACTAGCTTAGACTGTATGAATTGTTCCTCTAAGACATTCTGCAAGACTGCTTATTTAGACAGATTCTGCAACACTGCTACCTAGTTATGCTAGGTAGGTCCCATTTTTTGAGGAAAAGGAGTGGATAACCTGAAAATATTAGTAGATCTACATAGATTGGAGTGACAACATAAGTTTTGCCGCATACTACCCTTTCTCAAATGTAGATTTTTTGTTTACCCTATAGCATATCTAGCTATGAAAGAAATGAGGGATAGTTTTCATATTTCCACTTTACAAGCAATATGTTCAGTTTTTGAACAATAGCTAATTACATAGCTGAGACTACATGTAATGGGAGAATAAGAAGACATTCCAATATACTACATATAATTAGAGACCTAGATAGTCCACTTTACTAGCTGCCCGGAACGAGGAGTAGCACATAGCTGCACTGCTCCAGGAGTAGCTCACAATGCAGACTGTAATTCAGTCATGTTTTGTGTCTTGGTCCACATCCTGCTTCAGGTAGGGGGAAAAAAAAGAAATCTAAACCTTGACCTGGTACAATGTGTGCCATCCAACTTGCTGGAGCAAATACTGTCTGGTATACTGGCGGTGGGGCAAGGCTCCATCTGGTCCCTTCTCTCTCCTGCCTACCTTTTCAGGTTTGATGGGGTGTAGTACCTCTCCTGTAGTGTCTGCTTTTCCTCCCATGCAGCAGTCCATGGTATAGATAGCCTGCACAAGACATTAAACCTTAAGGGGTTGCTTTATTCAATCCCTTGGTTGAGCGTGTAGGACTAGTGGAAATCTAGCCCAATGTAGAGTAAATCCCTAAAAGAAATTGAGTCTCAAATATAATTTAAAAAAAAAATCAAATTGACATCTTTAGTTTTATGGTTCAGATTAGACAATGGAAAATACAGCACACCATTGTAAAGCATGGAAAATATAGATTTTCATAACTGTCATAAGAGAAAATTGATCAATTTTGCATTCAAATATTATTTATTCCTTAAAAAGCTATTAATGTTGAAAAGTGAAACTCTTAGAAATTATTAGCAGTTACAGTTGCCCACATAACCTTACCTTTACTCAGTTGTCATGTGGAACAAATAGTCTACAGTTATGCTAGTACACAAAAGGTGGAGTTAAAGTTGTGTGGACAACATTAATTTTGACATTCCTAGATTTTGAGTGCTTTGTGTTCTTGTAACATGTCACTCCATATATGGAATTCCTAGGTTTTTAGGAAAGACATCTAAATGATATCATGTGAATCTGTCTACATAGCAATAATGCTAATATAATGGAATGAGGGAGGGCTGATTTAGCTCTGATTCAACAAAGCATTTAAACGTGCTTAACTGTAAGCAGATTCATAGGCCCCATTGATTTACAAATAAGTATATGCTAAACTGCTTTTCTCAACTGTCACGTCAAAGCCTGTCTCATTGCATACTCCCCTACAGAGATTGTATGGTAGGAGAACTGAAGAGGAATGTTCTAGAGAGGATATTGGTGCACTCACTATTAATCTGTCCCAAGGTGCTCCTTTCTGTTGGTATGTCTACACTATGAAATTAGGTCCAATTTATAGAAGTCGATTTTTTTAGAAATCAATTTTATACAGTCGATTGTGTGTGTCCCCACTTAAGACCATTAACTCAGCGGAGTGCATCCACAGTACCGAGGCTAGTGTTAACTTCCAGAGTGTTGCACTGTGGTAGCTATCCCACAGTTCCCGCAGTCTACTCCATCCATTGGAATTCTGGGTTGAGATTCCAATGCATGATGGGTCAAAAACATTGTCACGGGTTGTTCTGGGTACAGGTCATCAGGCCCCCTCCTCCCTCAGGAAATAAACAGCAGACAATCGTTTCTTGCCTTTTTTCCTGCATTACCCATGCAGACGCTGTGCCACGGCAAGCATGGAGCCCGCTCAGCTCACCATCACCGTACGTCTGGGTGCTGGCAGAGGTGGTACTGCATTGCTACACAGCAGCAGCTCATTGCCTTTTGGCAGCAGATGGTGCATTACGACTGGCAGCCATCGTCACCTCCTGTGTGCTCTTTTAGCCGACCTCAGTGAGCTCGGTCAGAGCACCTGGACATAAATGGGAGTGACTCCAGGTCATTCTCTTTTTAAGTTTTGTCTCATGGAGATTCAGTCCTGCCTGCAGTCATACTGCACTGTCTTCTAGCAAGCAGCCAGGAGACCACAATGGCTAGCAGTTGTACTGCACTGTCTGCTGCCAGCCTAAGATGTATAAGAGAGATGGAGTGGATCAAAACAAGAAAGAGACCAGATTTGTTTTGTATTCATTTGCTTCCCTGCTCCCTCCCTCCCTCCATGAATGGGGAGGGGGGAGGGATAGCCCTATGGTTTGAGCATTGGCCTACTAAACCCAGGGTTTTGAGTTCAGTACTTGAGGGGGCCATTCTGTGTGACAGTTGTGTGTGTTTCTCCTTGATGCAAACCCACCCCCTTTGTAGATTTTAATTCCCTGTAAGCCATGTCGTCAGTCACCCCTCTCTCCCTCCGTCAGAGCAATGACAGACAATCATTTCGTGCCTTTTTTCAGCGCAGACGCCATAGCACAGCAAGCATGGAGCCCTGCGGCAATTATGAGCACTGTCAACACCATGCGCATTATCCTGCAGTATATGCAGAACCAGAACCTGCAAAAGCAAAACCAGGCAAGGAGGCAACGGCAGCACGGTGACGAGAGTGATGAGGACATAGACATGGACACAGACTTCTCTCAATGTACGAGCCCATGCAGTGTGGACATCATGGTGTTAATGGGGTAGGTTCATGCTGTGGAACGTTGATTCTGGGCCTGGGAAACAAGCACAGACTGGTGGGACCGCATAGTGTTGCATGTCTGGGACGATTCCCAGTAGGTGCGAAACTTTCACATGCGTAAGGGCACTTTCATGGAACTTTGTGACTTGCTTTCCCCTGCCCTGAAGCACAAGAATACCAAGATGAGAGCAGTCCTCACAGTTCACAAGTGAGTGGCAATAGCCTTGTGGAAGTTTGCAACGCCAGAAAGCTACTGGTCAGTCGGGAATCAATTTGGAGTGGGCAAATCTACTGTGGAGGCTGCTGTGATCCAAGTAGCCAACGCAATCAAAGATATCAAGGGTAGTGGCTCTGGGAAAAGTGCAGGTCATAGTGGATGACTTTGCTGAAATGAGATTCTCTAACTGTAGTGGGGCTATAGATGGAATGAATATCACTATTTTGGCACTGGAGCATCAAGGCAGTGAGTACATAAACTGAAAGGGGTACTTTTCAATGCTGCTGCAAGCACTGGTGGATCACAAGGGACGTTTCACCGACATCAACGTGGGATGGCCGGGAAAGGTACATGATGCTCACATCTTCAGGAACTCTGGTCTGTTTCAAAAGCTGCAGCAAGGGACTTTCTTCCCAGACCAGAAAATAACCATTGGGAATGTTGAAATGCCTATATCCTTGGGGATGCAGCCTACCCCTTAATGCCATGGCTCATGAACCTGTACACAGGCAACCTGGACAGTAGTCAGGAGCTGTTCAGCTATAGGCTGAGCTAGTGCAGAATGGTGGTAGAATGTGCATTGGATGTTTAAAAGCGCGCTAGCCCAGTTTACTGACTCAGCTAGACTTCAGCGAAACCAATATTCCCATTGTTATTACTGCTTGCTGTGCGCTTCACAATATCTGTGAGAGTAAGGGGGAGATGTTTATGGCAAGGTGGGAGGTTGAGGCAAATCGCCTGGCCGCGGATTACGCGAAACTAGACACCAGGGTGGTTAGAGTACAGGAGGGCGTGGTGCACATCAGAGAAGCTTTGAAAACCAGTTTCATGACTGGCCATGCTACGGTGTGAAAGTTCTGTTTGTTTCTCCCTGATGAACCCCCCCACCTTGGTTCACTCTACTTCCCTGTAAGCTAGCCACCCTCCCCTCCCCCCTTCGATCACCGCTTGCAGAGGCAATAAAGTCATTGTTGCTTCACATTCATGAATTCTTTATTAATTCATCACACAAATAGGAGGATACCTGCCAAGGTAGCCCAGGAGGGGTGGGGGAGGAGGGAAGGACAAGGCCACACTGCACTTCAAAACTTATTGAATGCCAGCTTTCTGTTGCTTGGACAGTCCTCTAGGGTAGAGTGGTTGGGTGCCCAGAGGTCCCCTCACCACATTCTTGGGCGTCTTGGTGAGGAGGCTGTGGAACTTGGGAAGGAGGGTGGTTGGCTACACAGGAGCTGTAGCAGCGGTCTGTGCTCATGCTGCCTTTCCTGAACCTCAGCCATATGCTGGAGCATATCAGTTTGTTCCTCCAGTAGCCTCAGCATTGCCTTTTGCCTTCTGTCACCAAGCTGACGGCACCTATCATCTTCAGCCCGCCACTTATTATCTTCAGCCCGCCATCTGTCCTCACGTTCATACTGTGCTTTCCTAGACTCTGACATCTGCCTCCACGCATTCTGCTGGGCTCTTTCAGTGTGGGAGGACTGCATGAGTTCAGATAACATTTCATTGTGAGTGCATTTTTTTTTTTGCGTTCTAATCTTCGCTAGCCTCTGGGAAGGAGAAGATAGCGTGAGCATTGAAACATTTGCAACTGGTGGAGGGAAAAAAAGGGGGAGTGGTAGTTTAAAAAAAAATTTTAGAAACCAATGAGTAGACTCTCTTTGAGATTTTTTTTCAAATGTTTGGGCATTTCATCTTTTGGGATGGAGTTCTGAAAGCATGGATTTGTCTCCCCATGTAACGATCAGATCCTGTACCTCCCATTCAGTCCATGCTGGAGCTCTTTTGCAATTCTAGGACTCCGTCATGGTCACCTTTGCTGATAAGATCTGCACTCACCTGCAGATTCCCATGCTGGCCAAACAGGAAATGAGATTCAAAAGTTTGCGGGCCTTTTCCTGTACCTGTCCAGTGCATCTGAGTTGAAAATGCTGTCCAGAGCGGTCACAATGGAGCACTCTGGGATAACTCCTGGAGGCCAATACTGTTGAATTGCGACCACACTACCCCAAATTCGACCAGGCAAGGTCGATTTCAGCACTAATCCCCTCATCGGGGGAGGAGTACAGAAATCAATTTTAAGAGCCCTTTAAGTTAAAAAAACAGCTTAGTCGTGTGGACACGTGCAGGGTTAAATCAATGTAATACTGCTAAATTTGACCTAAACACATAGTGTAGACCAGGGTTGTGTCTCACAGTGGAAGAAGTTGTTCAGAGCTAGGATAGCTCTCG
This sequence comes from Chelonoidis abingdonii, assembly GCF_003597395.2. NCBI lineage: Eukaryota > Metazoa > Chordata > Testudines > Testudinidae > Chelonoidis > Chelonoidis abingdonii. The sequence continues at coordinate 75,298,321 of NC_133776.1, forward strand.
TCAGTTCCACACTTGAAGCACAAGATCCTGCAAAAGGGATTAATCAATACATTTTCTAGAAAAACAAATTACAGGTAAATTCTTATCCCAGTTTCACAGATGGGAAAACTGATCAAACTCAGGAGGGTCTTTGCTGATTTGCCCAAGTTACACAAGAAGTTCAAGTCTCTGTCAGAACCAGGATTAGAAACTGTGTCTCTGGAAGCTGCCCCTTATGCAAGTCACTTACCTTCTCTGAGCTTCAGCTTCCTTATCTGTGAAATCAGGATAACGCTACTTATCCCAGTGCTAGCCTCAAAATTAAATAATGAATGTTTGTAAAGTGCCTCTCACTTAAGGCACTATAATAGTGCAATATGGGGATTTTTTCATTTTTAAGATTAATTCCATCAATACACTGTCATCCCTCAATAGTGCCAGACACTGAGTAAACTTCCATACATGATCCTTGGACCCCATCTTGCCATTAGCAGATTATGCTGGTTGGCATACTGAGGGTGGTGGGAGAGAGATTAGTGCAAGGCTCCACCTGTTCCCATCTCCTGCCTACTTGCACAGGTTTGATACCACACCTGTGGAGTCAGCTTCCACTCCCATGCTGCAATCTATGGTATAGTAATATGCACAAGACACTGAGGGGTTGCCTTATTCAGTTCTTTGGTAAGCAGGTGAGATCATATCTTTTATTGGACCAACTTCTGTTGGTGAAAGAGACAAGTTTAAGCTACATAGAACTCTTCAGGAAGAAGAATAAAAGATATTACCTCACCCACCTTGTCTCTTTAATATCCAGGGACCAATATAGCTAAACCTACACTGCGTACAATATTATACTAAGTTGTCTGCAGTGTTGTTGTAGCAGTATCAGTCCCAGGATATTAAAGAGACAAGGTGGATAAGGTCATATCTTTTATTGGATCATTTTCTCTCGGCGAGAGAGAGAGAAGTTTTTCAGCCCCACAGAGGTCGTCTTCTACCACTCAAGATAGACTGGCTCGTTAACACTAAAAATCATGGACTGAACAAAGACTGGATTTATGGATTATTACAGGGGTGGCCAAACTTACTGGTCCTCCGAACTCCATACAACAGTCTTCAGAAGTTTGAGAGCTGGGGCACACCAGCCAGAGGCTGGGGCTCAGGGCTTTAGCTCTGTGGGAGGCACCTGAAAGGGCTTGGGCTTCAGTCCTGCTCCTGCGGAAGCCCCAAGCCCCAGCGGGTGCACCCCACAGGGCTGAAGCCCCGAGACCCCGCTCCCAGCTGGACAGAAGCCCCTACTCCACCACCCTGCTGCAAGATATAGGTCCCAAGCTCCCCCACCAGTCTGGTAGATGGAGAATGGGGGTGGGGGGACTCCATGAGCCACACTTTAACAGTAAAGGAGCCACATGTGACTCATGAACCACAGTTTGGCTGCCCCTGGATTATTACAATAATCTGTAGCCCACTAAACTACCCATTTTGTCCTGTGACTGTAGAGGTGTAAACAGGCCATTCTACCCTGAATAGTCCCTCACAGTATATGCTAATCACTTATGCTAAACAATCTGTTGAACCTTGCATCTTGCTGTGATGCTCAGAGTATCTTTCCCAGAGGTGAAGAAGAGTTCTGTGTAGCTTGAAAGCTTGTCTCTCTCACCAACAAAATTTAGTCCAATAAAAGATATTACCTCACCCACCTCGTCTTTCTAAATATAATATTGGCATTTAGATTTAGAAAGTATTTCATAGAAAATGTAGACCTGAGCTTTAAACAGTCTATAATGACCTGAAAGTTTATCTTTTGCTATTGTAATTGAAGGTAGTGACATTTTAGTTTTCAACAAACATATTGATGTTAACCATGAAATTAATAGTTGTCAGTTTCACAAAGACAAACTGATCAAGTAGATAAATTGTGATAAAACTATAATTGTCATAAAGATTCCAGATATTTTAGAAAATATAAACAGACATAAAATTTAATTCTGTGTTGATAACTAAGCACCCAATATAATATATGACCGATGAAGAAGTTCTAAGTGAAAGAGGAAATAACATTCAAGTTCTCCACACGGTTCATGATTTTATAGGCCTCTGTCCTCTGTCAGTCAACTCTTTTCCAAGCTAAACAGTTGCAGTCTTTTTAATCTTTCCTGTAACCTCTTCCATACCCCTAGTCATTTTCACTGTCCCGTGTGTGTGTATATATATTGTATGTATTGTAGCCTGTAACTTTTCCTAAAAATAATTATAAATGATATTTTAAAGATTGTCTTAAAATGGTTTATTTTCTGTTCTTGTATAATTCACTTTATGCCACTAGAGGGTACCAAAACATTTTCATAAAAAACATTTTGTTTTCCAACTCGCTGCCATGATAACTGATCGGCAGTGGAGGTTTACAGTTGAGTTAATATTAATAGGTCTCTTAGCAAATAAATATGTACTCATTTGTGGTGAAATCTTAAATTGTTCCTTGGCCTGTATCCTCTGTTTTAGGATGTTTGCACTTCTGTAAATATATATTTTTCCTTCTTTTGACTACATTGCAAGAAATTTATATATATATTTTTTTTAAATGACTAGTGATTTTGGATGTCTTAATTTTTGGATGCCCAGCTGATTTTGGGTTATCCTGTAAGGTTTCCCTTACCTTTCATTGTAGTGAGTGTGCAGTGAAGAAGATGAAGGTATTGAACAATTCTGAAAATCACGCATCTTTTAGATCACCTGTCCGTTAAAAATCAAGCCACTTTCAGATGTCTCAAGTTGGGCTCCCAAAATCACATCTCTTAGTTGCTTTTGAAAATCTTGGATGGGTGCCGAAAGTTAGGCTCCTAAATCCATAGTGAGTCATCAAAATATAAGTGGCCTGACTCCCAAAAGAATTCCATTGAAATTAATGAAAACTGCAGGGGCTTTTCACCTTCGAAAATTAGGCCTTATTTAAGTTACTGCCTATCGTCTTAGGAATCTAACTTTAGCTGGACATGCTTGAAATTTGGACTGTTAGTAGTAGTAATAGTATTTTGAAACCGCCAAAGGCCCTAATCAGGACTGGAGTGCCATTGTGTTAGGTGCTGTACAAACACACAAGAAGAGTGTTTACTGCAGAGTTTACATTCTAATCTGAGACAAGACAAAGTGAAGGTAACAAACAATAGGAAGGAAGGTGGAGAAAATATTGTTGATGTAGATATGTAAGCCTGCTGTAACTTTATTTGTATTTCTTGGATTTTAATTTACTAATACATTGGCAATGCCTAAATAAATTATATATTATTGCATCAGTCTGATCTAATACTGATACAATCTACAAAATGTGTGAGTCTATATATAACTAATATCCAATATTTTCAGAATATTGCAGTGTATATAGTTTACATGTATTTAAAGGTTCCATTTATATTACTTATTTCATTATTTGTATTATTGTTTTGGGCTAGATCTCTGTACTCTCACTGAGTGGTACCTTACTGAATAAGTAATCCCAGTGACTTCAGTAAATCTGTTTATGTATTAGGACACTTTTCAACCCGAACAAGGAGATCATAATTCATGGTGATGTGGTCTGTTGACAATATCTTGAAGAGTTTGCTGTTGCATGTTTATCATAAGCCTAACTTCCAAATCTGGACCTTAGCGTCCAAAATGTGGATGCCTAGCATGAACCTCCAAGCTTAATTACCAGCTTGGATCTTATCTCGCTGCCACCAGACAGGAATTATAGCACCTGCCTCGCTCTGGTCCCCTAAACTTTCCCTGGGGGACCCCAAGACTCAGGTCCTGAGTCTTACCACAAAGGGAAATAACCCACTTCCCTTCCCCCTTTCTCTCCCACCCAGACTTTCCTCTCTGGGCTAACCTGAGAGTACTGATGCAATCTCTTTACATCACAATACCAAGAAGCATGTCTCCTCTATTCCACAAAGAGACAAACCCCAAATACAAGGAAACAGAAAAGATTCTATCTCTCCTCCCCCTCCCACCAATTCCCTGGTGCTGCAGAGTTTCACCCTCCGTAGATCTAACACAAAGAGAATTCCCTCCCCTTCGTTCCTTAGCCTACCCAGAGAGAAAAAACTCAAACAAGTCTTAAAAAGAAAACTTTATATAAAAAGAAAGAAAAAAGACATAAGAATATAATCTCTGCATCAAGTGACAATACAGGGCTATTGCTTATAAGAAAAATATGAATAAACAGTCTGATTCAAAAAGATATCCAATTTGAAACATTCCAGCAAGCTACACACATGTAAATACAACCAAAACAACATAAAAGCCTATATTGTTTTTCTACCTGTACTTACAATTTGGAAACAGAAGATTAGAAGATAGAAAGAACCTTCTCATAGCTGAGAGACAGACAAAAGACTCAGACCCCAAAAATTCCCTCCCTGACTTTGAAAAATCCAGTTTCCTGATTGGTCCTCTGGTCAGGTGTTTGGTTCCCTTTGTTAACCCTTTACAGGTAAAAGAAACATTAACTCTTAGCTATCTATTTATGACAATGTTAAAAAAAGAAATGTTTCCTATATTCTGTAGCTGTCTTTGTTTAAACAAATGCAAGGTCTGCCTTTTCTCTTTCTGCCTTGTTGCCTCCAGGGTTAGGTGCCTGCTTCTCATGAGTGCTGTGCTAAGGCAAAATTCACCCTGTGAAGAGGGCCAAAAAAAAGCCCTGTGTACCATTTAAATGCCACTTAAATCCTCAAAATAAGGCCTAAGTGGTTCATGTGCATAGGGTATATTTCACCCTCAGTGAACAGCTTGTTTTAATTATCCTCTGAAAGCAGATAAGCACCACACTCTTACCATGTCAATCACTTTATCAGATCCTGCCCCTGGTTCTTTGCGCTTGTGATTTAAACAATGTCTTAGGGCCTGATCCTGTGAAGTGTTGCACTCCCCTTATCTTCTATTATCATCAGTAGCAGATGAAGATCTTCATCGCTAGAGATGCGCAAAATTTTTCAGATGGATAATGTATTTGTCAAACAACGTAATTTGTGTTTAAATTCACATAACCTTGCTCAAAAATTTTGGGGATTTAAGCATCATTTACAAAACAGTCGGAGGTGTTGCAAGGATTTAAAGAAAACATTTCATTCAAACTGAATTATCACTTTTTTGTTGTCTTTGTTTTTTTTTGATTTGCTGATATTTTTCAGAGTTTTCTAATATGGCTCAGGTTGAACTGGCTTTTTATTTTTCAGAAGTGCCAGTGAACTGCAAAATCTGATTCATCCGTCTCTATTTGTTACCTCAAGGAGGCACACTATGTTTTACAAAATTAGACCTTTTATTTTGTATATTTGGCATCTTGGCCTGAAATGATCCCAGTTTGGATTTATAATCTTGAAAATAACTAACATAATTTGAAGGTTTAATTTACACTGCAGAATTTGACCTAATCTACATAATTGTTTGTCACTAATGATGCATAAAAGGTTAATTGTCAGACTAGTGCCAATGAGCCGACACGTTTTCTCAGTTATGCTGGTGCGACTCCATTAAAGTCAATAGGAAACTTGGTTGAATCTGAGTAAGTTTCTCCTGACTTATACTTCCATTAATTTTATAGTTAATTGGGAGCTTTAGAAAGAAATAATGTTCTTTAGATATTCTCAGTGCAAATGAAATTACAGCAATTCATTACAGTAGATTATCTTTGTGTCATGTTATGTCATACCCTCCTTGCCATCTTGTGTTCTGTTGTTTTATTAGCATATTTGTTTGAATTACATTTAAGCTGATTGAGACGTTTACTTTTAAACAAGTGCTCAGATAGTACAGTGATGGTGGTCATATACATACCTAGATAAGTAGTCTGTATGCCACTAAGTACCCCTATAGCTCCATAAGAATGATGGTAGTATCAATGATTAAAAGAAGAAAAAAAGGGGGAAACCAGAGTGTTCTGAAATATTAGGCTGTGTGAGAAATCTCATTTAACATTGTACACATGAAATTCAGTGAAGGAGAATCCAGCATATTAAATATTTACTGTATTTCTAACCTTAGAAAAGATGAGAGTGGCAGCATTCCATTCTGGTAGTCATTTTGTAGGCAGCTATTTTAGTCAGTCTTTTGTTTAATACATTTTCGCTAACTCAGAAAGTAAAATATAATATTAATGTAATTAAAAGAAGTATAGATTCAAAATATTGTGAAACAACCAACACTCCACTTACTCTCCCATTGAAAAATTCTTCTGGAAATATGGGATATGAGCCAATTTTAATTCAGGTAATTGCAAGCTCTGAGGCACAATTAACATCTATTTTTTTCATTCTTCTTAAGTCTTTTCTATCTATTTGAATTTAGTATCAGTTATTCTAATTCTAAATATGTGAAATTTCTTAAATTGTGCATAGTTTATATGCTGTTATAAAATATTTTGCATATTGTAATAAGCTTACACTAAAACAGTTTCAGCTATGAGAATGTTAAATGTGAGAAAGGGCAAGTCTCATACGTAACGAAAAAAATTCTTAAAAATGGATAGTTACAGTTAGGCTCTAGAAGAAAATATTATTTGATTCTTTGATATGGGTCTCAGTTGCTATGTGTCTTTGATTAAATAAGAACAGAAGTCAAATGTGATACTATTGTTAAAGAATTTACCTTATTTAACCTTCACCTCTCAGATGCAGTTATTTGGCTTTGCTCCTTTGTTTGATGTTTGAGCAAATTCTCATTTAAGTCATAGACTGTTTGATTCCTTTGAATTATTTTGCAAAGCTTTTTTGACTGCTTTATCTCCCATTTCATTTCCTTTAATACCTACACAAGCTGGGATCCATACAAAAATGACATTGTTGCTGTGACATATTACCATATTATAGACATCAATAATTTCCAAAGCTATACCTCCTGTGGTGATTGAAATTTCTAGGGTGATATCAATGGCACTTAAAAGATCTGGAAAAGTGACAGATTGTAAAGGTTGTACTTCAGCAATCTAATTCAGTACCATCAGGACATCAAATAACTCAACAGTATAACCAGATAGGTAATCTAACTGACTTCTTCAATCCGAATTCACACATGCTAGGTTGATGAATCCTTCCTTTTCCTCCCTCCACCCCAGAAAAAAACCAAAAAACCCCAAACAACAACAACCCAGGAAGACTAATTTGAGACTATTAAAATAGAGAAACAAAGGTCTAAAATGAAGTCACATTACAATTTGATTATTTTAATTGAATTGCCATCCAAGTAAAGACATTGCGCACTGCAAAGAAGGAACACCAAAGGAAGCCTTCTAACTAGTGCAAGGCTACACTCAAAGATTTAGAGGTGTGGTTCAGCTTCAGTTCATTCTTTGCCTCAAACATCTTAGCCTAGAGAGAGTTCAGAAACTGGACTGCATGAGATTTTCAATACTGTTGGTTTTATCTGGGTAAAAAATACTATGAGAATAATCTGCTTTACTTTATCTCAGTATTTCCAGTTCTGTTCCTGGACTAAACCAGAAAGTGCAGGTTTGAGTGTAATGAAATGATTCACCAAATTTTATTGAACTTTACAAAATGGATAAAGGTTCAAGCAATTAATTATTTTCCCAAACATGGTGCAAATTATCTTTGACTCATTAGTGTTTTCTCTTCTGTTCTATACCATTAGGTTCAGTTCTTACTGTTTCTTCCCCCATAACAATTCTAAATCAATTTTTCTTTTTCTGTACATATTGCTCAAATTGTCATTCAGTTCATAATTGCCCACCTTGTTAACTGCAACATCTTTATTTTTGGCCTCTCCAATGATGAAATGGCTTCCTTCTGATGCATACAAAATGCAGCTCCTAAGATCCTATTCTATGCCCAATGCTCTGATGACAGTTTCCATCTTTTTTAATCTTTTCACTGGCTACCCATCTTCAACTGTATAAAGTTAAAGCTTCTCATCCTCAGCTTTAAGATTGTTCATAATGTAGCCCCTCCTTCTGTACCACATTGTGTTGTCTTTTGTCTATCAATCCAACCTACTCCAGTCTGTCAGTGATGCTAACTTTGCCTGCCTGCCTGCTTGCATGCTTCTCCCCAAATGTCTTTACACCTCCAGTCTCCTTTAGGGAAGGTCCTCTCTGAAATTGTCAACACCTACTCTTCTCCAAATGTTAATGAGGATAATCACATATGCCCTTTTTGTTATCAGTTTTAACTTTTCATGATGATACTGTTTTGTCTCCATGATTCCTTCCAATTATATTTATGTAAATTAATACTTTAATTATAATAGCTCTTCTTTAGTATATGACATGCAGTGAAGAAATTATCATATAACTACATGGTCAATAAAATTAAACGTAGCTTTTAAAAATCAGCTTCCAGAATTAAATTTTTGACACTTATAATCAAATAATTTTAATCTGAATTTTAGGTAATAAAAGAGAATGTCTTATCCATTTCCTATATCACTGTCTCATTGTTCAATTACAAAACTGAATTTGATGACCCCAGGATAAGTAATTATTCAGTCATACTTCTAAATATTTAAATTCTGCAGTAAATGTCATTCTTTCCTCCTTATTAGAGATATGGAGGTAATGAATTATCAGTGGCTTGAAAGAATTCATAGATAATTTAAATTGCCCACCCTTTGACTACCTGACCTGCAAATTACCTACCCCATTCTTTTGCTGAAGTTAGACTGGGTATCACAGGAAAGATGACAATATTGCGTGTTCTTCAGTTTTGACATTTCATTATGTTGTCACATTGTGATGTATACTTGGAAGAGGAAGCAGTTTTAAAGCAAAACTTACCAGCATAGATATAGAACATACCATTTTAACCCTTCCTTATTTGTTCTTTAAAAGTAGTAATATCTTTCTTACATAAACTCATAGGTTTGCGGTACAGTCTCAAAAGTATATAAAATGTATCCATAGAAGAATCTTTTATATCAAATTTTTACACCAGCATATTCTTAGTGTACTATAGAAATGTTCATTGCTAAAATAAATCAGTTAAGGTAATTTACATGACTATTACATTATCCATACAGTTTGCACCTTCAGTTAACAACCATTATCCTTATTAGATCCTCCAGTTTGTTAGGAGATGGTAAATCAAGAAACTATAGGTCTCTCACATACCCTAAATGCTCTATAATTTAAATTACACCAATGTAAGCCCTTTAAACTTTATTTTCAAGGAATATCACAGGTAAAGTATCCTTTCTTAAACAGCCCATTATAGTTTTTCACTGTCTATAAATACAACACATAAAAACTCCTTATTACAGTATGCTTTATTAACATCAGAAGACAGTCTTATGACATGATCTATGGTTGATTGATTTGCCTGAAAGACACTTTAATACTGAGGAAGAAGATTATTCATCTCCAGAAAGAATGACAGCCAACAATAAATCATTTCCTCCATCATCTTACACAGAGATGAAGGTAAGGCTATCAGATAAGAAACTAAATCAGAACGTGATCCTTTTTTTAAAAAAAATAGGAAATATAAAAGATTGTACTTTTGGAAAGCTCAGGAATGGGAAAGCAAACATAATCAGTATAAATATGATGAGCTATGTGAAAATAATTTAAACATGGCTGACAGTCAGTCATTCCATTACTTTTTATTTGAGTCTGTTTCAAATTTGATGATTATTCCATCTGATTTTTTTTAAAGAAAAGTATCCCAAACAAGGGAAATGTTTTGTTGTTACACTAGTGCATACTGTATCATATCAAATTAATAAACAGATTAATGCCTCAAGAGAAATGGTACTATTTTGTTTTATTGTGTCAGTGCATCTAATTGACATGCATGTTTCAGTAAGTCCATATACAGAAAATACTTGTTTCATGTGTATCTAAATTCCTTCTGATGTTTCAGCTTGGTAAGGTATTCACCTTCTACACTAAAAAACTGAGTAGTTTATTAAAGACCTGTTGTCTCTCACTTAAGTGCTAAGCCATATGAGCAATATTAGCCAGGTGTTTTCTATAAGCATCACAGCTTGGGAAACTCAGCAAAGTCAGGTGATTTTCCTTCATCTAGGGGTATATCTACACTACAGGATTATTCCGATTTTACAGAAACCATTTTTTTAAAACAGATTGTATAAAGTCGAGTGCACGCGACCACACTAAGCACATTAATTCGGCGGTGTGCATCCATGTACCGAGGCTAGCGTCGATTTCCTGAGCTTTACACTGTGGGTAGCTATCCCATAGCTATCCCATAGTTCCCACAGTCTCCCTCGCCCATTGGAATGCTGGGTTGAGATCCCAGTGCCTGATGGGGCAAAAAACATTGCCTCTGGTGCTTCTGGGTACAGTCTCACCCCTCCCTCCAGGAAAGCAGCAGCAGCCAACCGTTTCGTGCCTTTTTTCCTGAGTGAACTGTGCAGATACCATTCCACGGCAAGCATGGACCCTGCTGAGCTCAAGACAGCAATCATGGATGTTTTAAACGCTTCGTGCATTCTGGTGCAGTCAATCCTGAACCGGGACCTGCAAAGCCAGGCGAGGAGGCGGCAGCTACGGCAGAGCTGCGACGAGAGTGATGAGGACATGGACACAGAATTCTGTCAAACTACAGACCCCTGCGCTTTGGAGATCCTGCTGGTAATGGGGCAGATTCTAGCCATTGAATGCCGATTTTGGGTCCGGGAAACAAGCACAGACTGGTGGGACCGCATAGTATTCCAGTGGCTGCGAAACTTTCACATGCGTAGTAAATTCATGGAACTTTGTGACTTGCTTTCCCCTGCCTTTTCCCCCTTTTTTTCAGCGCAGAATACAAAGATGAGAGAGCGCACTCACAGTTGAGAAGTGCGGTGTGGTTATAAGCCCTCTGGAAGCTTGCAACGCAGACAGCTCGGGTGTCTCAGTCAGGAATCAAATTGGAAGTGAGCAAATCTGATACTGTGGAGGCTGCTGTGATCTGAGTCTGTCTTCACAAGCTGCTGCTACGAAAGGTTGTGACTTTAGAAAGTGCAGTCATAGTGATGGTCTTGAATGGATTCCTAACTGTGGGTGGGGCGATCAATGGAACCCATTCCCGATTCTTGGCACCGGAGACCAGGCAGCTCCAGTCATAACCGCAAGGGGTACTTTTCCATGGTTGCTGCAAGCATGGTGGATCACAAGAGACGTTTCACCAAAATCCACGTGGGATGCCGGAGGGTTCTAAATGCTCACGTCTCAGGAACATACTCTGTTATACCTGGCTGCAGCAAGGGGAATATTACTTCCAGACCAGAAAATAACAGTTGGGGATGTTTGACATGCCATTGTCGTTATTCTGGGACGGATCCAACCTACCCTTGGGGTGCCATGGGTCATGGAAGCATTACCGGGCAGCCTGGACATAGTCAGGAGCTGTTCAACTTTCAGGACTGAGCAAGGCAGAATTGTGTAGAATGTGCATTTAGCCATTTAAAGGTGCACTGAGTGCACCATTTACTGATCGCTCAGGACCTCAGCCCAAACCAATGTCCCATTGTTATTGCTTGCTTGCTTGTGTGCTCCACAATCTCTGTGAGAGGTAAGGGGGAGCACCTTTATGCAGTGGGAGCTGAGGAAAATCCCTGCGCTGATTACATGCAGCCAGACACCAGGGTGATTAGAAGAGCACACCAGGGAAGCGGTGCGCATTAGAGAAGCTTTGTGAAAACCAGTTTCAATCACTGGCCAGGGTACAGTGTGACTGTTGGTGTTTCTCCTTGATGAAACAACTCCCCCTTGATTGACTCTTCCTGTAAGCCACCACCCTCCGCCCACCCTCCCGTTTCGAATCACTGCTTGCTTTTAGAAATAATCACTCTCATTTCAAATCATGTATCTTTATTGCTTTAATATAAAAGAGGGAGAGAACTGACAAGGTAGCCTAGGTGGTGTGTGGGAGGAGAATAGTAGGAAGGAAAAGACCACTAGAAAATTTCATCAGTGAGAGCTTTTGGATTGGGCTGTCCATGGAGTGACGTGGACGGGTGCACGGAGTCTACCCCACGGAGTCTTTACTCAGCTGGCGGATGAGGGAGCTAAGGAACATGGTAGGGGGGAAGGTGGGTTATACAAGGGGCTCCAGCGGCACTCGACGTGATCCTGCTGCAATTCCTGAAGCTCACCAGATGCTGGAGCTATGTCAGTTTGGATTCATGGCAGCAGCCCCAGCAGTATGCATTCTGCCACTGCTGATCTTCCTGCCGACATGCTCTGATCTTCGCGTGCCTTCCTACTCTCACTCTTGAGTGTCTCTCCTGCACCTCACGTTCATTCCCTCCTGTCCCCCTGGTCACTCGAAATGGCACTGGCAGTCCTGTACTTGCTGATACATCACTCCCACGCATCTCAGATTTGAGCTTTTTTATTGCGGGTCGATATCTATTGATTTCAGTGAACTATTTCATCTCCCGTCCTGTTTAATTACCGCCGTATATCTGCAGGATAGCCTTCAGGACGAATGAGTAGGGAGGCTTGAAAAATTTGCCAGCTGCGGAGTGAAGGAGGAGGGAAAAAAGGAGAGAATAGTATTTAAAAAATCCATTTTACGACAACGTGGTCATTACGCTCTTCACGCAAGTGAAGAACACTATTCACCCTTACATAGACAATGTGATTTGAGCTACAAGGTCGAAGTTATGCCATCTTTAATATTGAGTGCCTGCGGCTTAATGAGAATGTTAGAGCCCAGAATCGCAGTCCCATCAGCAGAATGCAGCTTGTCACCCGGGCCATAGAAGCCTTGTACATTTGTCTTCTGCAGCCTTCAAAATCCAAGACCGCACTCACTTTCCCTCCAAACTAGCACAGCCAAAGCCCATTGAGTGCGCCTTGCTACGCAGCCTCCATAGATTGCTCACTCCATTGATGCCTGACTGACCCTAGTGTCTGGCGTTGCAGCTTCCAGAGGTCTATACCTCCTCGTCAACTGTGGGGCTGCTCTCATCTTTGACTTATTCTGGCGCTTCAGGGCAAAAGAGGAGCAAGGCCACAAATTCCTGTGAAAGTAGCCCTTCGCATGTGAAGTCTCAGGGCCACTTCGGAATCATCCCAACTACCTGTCCGCAGGGAAGGATTTCTTTTAAGCCACAGGCAAACAGCCCAGTAGGAATGGCCATCTCTGTCCCCTTACTTAAATTCCTGAATTTCAGCCAGGTTACCATGAATGATATTAATCTCTGAGGATAACACAGCGAGATGAAGAACGGATGTTGCTTGAATGCCAGCAATCACCAGGACCATACGCAGCTAGACTTTGTCATGCAGTGATACCAGATTACTTGCTGCATGCATAACGTGGTCAAGTGTCCTACCATGGAGGATGGAATAAAGCAGTGCTGCCCAGAAACCTTCTGCAAAGGTTTTTGGAGTACCTCCAGGAGCACTTCATGGAGATGTCCCTGGAGGGTTTCCGCTCCATCCCCAGACATGTTAACAGACTTTTCCAGTAACTTTACTGGCCGCGAATGCATCCCATGTCCTCAGGGCAAAATAATCATTAAAAACTCTTGCTTTTAAACCATGTCTTATATTTACAATGTACAACTCACCAGAAGTCCTTTCCATGGCTTCATTGTCTGGGATAGCTGCTTGGGAGGGCTGGGAGGGTAATTCTGTCAGGGTGAGAAAAAGCTCCTGGCTGTTGTGGAGAACAGAGTGCTATGTGCTCTCTACAAGCTCGTCCTCTTCTTCCTCCTCCTCCTCATCTTCCCCGTCCGCAGAATCCTCAGCCATGGCTGCGATTACCACCCTCACCTCGGAATCCACGGACAGGAGTGAGGTAGTGGTGGTGGACCCCCCTAGAATTGCATGCAGCTCAGCATAGAAGTGGCATGTTTTTCGCCCTGCCCTGGACTTTCCGTTTGCTTCTTTGGTTTTCTGGTAGGCTTGTCTGAGCTCCTGAACTTTCACACGGCACTGTACTGAGTCCCTCATGTGGCCTTTCTGCATTGTGGCCTTGGAAATTTTTTCAAATGTTTTTTCATTTCGTCTTTTGCAATGGAGTTCTGTTAGCACAGAATCCTCTCCTCATACAGTGATCAGATCCAGTAGCTCCCTTGCAGTCCATGCTGGAGCTTTTTTTCTATTCTCAGGAGACTGCATTGTTACCTGCGCTGATGAGCTCTACGTGGTCACCTGTGCTGGTGAGCTCTCCACACTGGCCAAACAGGAAATGAAATTCAAAAGTTCACAGGGCTTTTCCTGTCTACCTGGCCAGTGCATCCGAGTTCAGATGTTTTTCCAGAGCGGTCACAATGGTGCACTGTGGGATAGCTCCCAGAGGCCAATACTGTCAAATTGAGGCCACACTAATCCGACATGGCAATACTGATTTCAGCGCTACCCCCTCGTCGGGGAGGAGTACAGAAATTGGTTTTAAGAGCCCTTTATATTGATATAAAGGGCTTCGTTGTGTGGACGGGTGCAGCGTAAAATCAGTTTAACGCTGCTAAATTCAGCATAAACGCATAGTGTAGACCAGGCCTAAGTGTCTTCAGGAATATTCTAGAAAGAGAGTGTCTGCTGCTGCGTTTCACAGCTCTTAAGTGCACAAAAGTGAGGTTGTTGTCATGTATACCAGGTACAATGTAAAACTTTGTGCCAAACTGTTTGCGGGATGAACTGCCAAAGAACTATCTAGAAACCTTCATTCATTTGATTTTTTTTCCATGCCATATTGATTTTAACTTTCAGGGTTCTTATTTTTAAAGGGAAATTCTCATAATAAAATTCAGTTTCTAGTGCAATCATCAGTTTCTAGTTCAAGTATCTTTCTATTCTAAAAATGGATATCTTCCAACTTGGTAAGTGTAATCCTTCCTTGTATTCAGAATCCTGTCTTTGGATGTAAATGACTATCTTTAATTGCTTTTGCTCCTGTAAAAATATTACATAGCTGCAAGAAAGATGTTTGAGTTCTATTTGGTTACTTTTGAGTGTAACCCTATTAAAAACAATGGGATTGTATAAGTGTCATTGGAGGCATAATTTAAAGACAAGGAGGATGCAGAAGTGTAAATGGACTTTTATTTCTGTGATTAGTAACAGCCAGGCTAAATGTGTAGCGCTGGCAACCGGGAGGCAAAACATCTTTATCGGTTAACTGAGAACATTTTTAATGGAAATTTGTGAGACAATAAACTTGGAACCCAACAATGTCACTTTTACTAAGTCTCTTCGCAGTGGAAGTGCACTCTTATATAGCTCGTTCAAAATGACAAGATTGTTACAGTTGAAGAAAACCTAAACATTCAATAATATGGAAATAACCAATTAAGATAATGGAATATGCAAGTAAATTACCATGACAGTTAATATATTTGGTATGCAAAATAGAGAAAATGAGACTCCAAGAAGTTAAGGCCCAGATTTTGAAAAGATCTCAGCCATCTAAGATCACTTTAAGCACCTAAATAAGTGACTGGATTTCAAAAGGATTTAGCTCCTGTTTAGGTAACTATATGAAGTAGCCAGATTTTAAAACGTTCTCAAAAGGAGCTGCTGGGTTTGAACCTTTTTAAAAAATTTTTTTGGCTAGAAGTAGCTGTCCAAGTCCATACAGACAGACTGTCTCGGACTGAGCTTAAATTCCAAGCTTATTTAATGCTAGGTGATGTCTAATACACTAGTTTAGTCACTAAATGAAAAGAGTTCCCTAAGGAAGTCGCTAAAGTTGTTTGTTTTTTCATTTTGTAAAACGAGGATAATAAATATAACGCTGTGCACCTATAACACTCACTCATCTTTATTTCTCAAAATGCATGATGAAGGTAGTGTCCTATTACTATCCCACTTTTTTAGAACAACTGAGATGCAGATTGCTTGGGGGATACCATAGTCTGGTTGCTTGAACATAGGCATACGAGGTTGTAGATCTGGGTGTTTGAACTTGCTTCTGATGCTGACTTGCTGTGTGACTTTGTACAAATAATTGTACCTCTCAGTGCATTTCTGATTATTGAATGCTTTATCTGTGCATCCCTAACATTACACTAATAGTGTTCTGCATATAACTTATGAGTTATTTAAAGAGCAAGTGTTTTTTAAAAATTAGAAATGGAGCTGAACAGGCAACTGTTGGATGAGGCAAACTGCTTTGTATTACCTTCAGTAACCAACAGCAAACCTGTAGATTTAATATGCACCAGACAACTGAAGGACAACTAATGTCAGTTATTCATAACTTAGCATACATTTCTGTAACAGCACATGAATGCATGGTATTTCGCAGAAGAAGGATGGGCTTGTGTTTAAACCACTAAACAAGGATTCAAGACCTGCCTTCTCTTCTTGGCTCTCTCACTGATTTCCTATATAACCTTGAGCAAATTTCTTAATCGCTGTTAGTGCCTAAATTTATTAATCTAAAATGGCAATAGTTCCCCATCCATAGCAGTTTGTGAGGATAATGATTTAATGTAATTTTCATAATTTTTAATTTAAGAACTGCTAAGAGAGCAACATAAAAATCTAGAAATAATATTAAAAATAGCATGCCAGTGTTTATCCAAACCTCATTTATCTGAAACAAATTGCTCTTATAGGTTTCAGATAAGGAGATCACATAAAGGAGAGTGCAGAAGTCTTTACCTGCTGAGAGACCTGGCCACCCAGACTCCTTATAGCAGGATGTACATATATGAAAGAAAATAAAACAAAAACAATATCTCCCAAATAAACAACCTCTACCAAAGCAAGACACTCCACTGCACATTGTTCTCTCACCCTCCCCTAGGGAGAATCAACGCCACATGACAGATGTTAGTCACATTGTTTAATTCACTACTGGAAGGCACTCAGATACAACTGTCATGAATGCTGTATAAAAACCTATGTAGAATAGAATAGTTTTTCTGGGTGAACTGAACCTTGGACTGGGTGTGCGGGGGAGGTGGAAAGATTGGAGAAGGAGCCAGTAGCGGGGAACTGGAACTGACTGGGAAAGAACACTCGGTACAAGAAGTTTAATAGATTTCACAGTTTAAGACCAGAAGGGACCATTAGATCAAAATATGGAATAAATACTCATTAATTGAACTCTGTTCGTTCAATGCACTGTACAAGGCAGGGCTCCTGTGGAAAAATAGTATGTGAACGCGTAATTAAAGACTATATCATAATACATATGAACAAGAGGGGCAAATTAGGTAACCTTACTGCACAGGCAGCCTTAATTCTAATATCCTAAGTTTTGAGTGCTTCACTCTATTAAGATTGCAATGTTCTTTTAATGGAGATTTTTGGGGGTGTAATTGGAATTGTAACTGCTTTAAGAAAGTGTAGACCTAAATTTATCCTGTTCTTCATCTGCAAATGCAACCTCAGGATCCCTTATACTGAGCTAGGTCCTCAGGTAGTTTTCCAAAAAATGCAGGAGGAGTGAAGGGAATAGAGAGTAAATAAATCAAAAGTAATCAAGATGTGTAATACAAATATACTGGCTTCATTATTAGCAAGGCATTTAGTTTTTGCCCTTTGCATCTTGAGGTTTTCAATTTATTAAATGTTTATAAAAAATATGATGGACATCTAGCCTGAATAGTAAATGCCTCAATAGTAGTTAAATACCATATTGAGAACAGAAATATCATTTCCCAAACCATTTTCTGCATCTCCCTTAATTTCATTTTCAAATGTCTCGCTGAGGTTTTCATGTGTCAAATATCAGAGGGGTAGCCGTGTTAGTCTGAATCTGTAAAAGCAGCAGAGAATCCTGTGGCACCTTATAGACTAACAGACGTTTTGGATCATGAGCTTTCGTGGGTGAATACCCACTTCGTCAGATGAATGTAGTGGAAATTTCCAGGGGCAGGTATATATATGCTAGCAAGCAAGCTAGAGATAACGAGGTTAGTTCAATCAGGGAGGATGAGGCCCTGTTCTAGCAGTTGAGGTGTGAAAACCAAGGGAGGAGAAACTGGTTCTGCAGTTGGCAAGCCATTCACAGTCTTTGTTCAACCCTGAGTTGATGGTGTCAAATTTGTGATGAATTGAAGCTCAGCAGTTTCTCTTTGAAGTCTGGTCCTGAAGCATGTAACATGAAAAAATTTTGCTTTGGATGTGAGTGTTGTGACAGAAAAAAATAAATACTCATTTAAGATGCCAGATGGTCATTGTCAGAGACTTCAGCTGTCTATTAAGACACTGAGCATGTGTAACGGCACCAGTTGTGCAAATCTCCCCCATCTCCAAAGCCACAGTTGACCTAACTCAGCTCTGTTGTGTAAGGACCACCATAAAATGCAGGCAGCAATTCTCCATATCGAGTTCTAACATAAAACCTTTCTGAAGAGTGCCAACAAGAATAGCCAATTGGTGCAAACCCTGGTGGTGGTATATGTGAAGAGTACATCTGTCCACTGGGAAGTGGAGTGAGACCAGCAAAATACACATTTTGCTTTAATTCTTCCTCATTTTTGACATTAAAATAACACAAGACATTGTTCTGATGAGAATATTTCCCCTTCACTTTCTATTTCTGATCCTCAGCTAAGTCTCTGCTCTTACTTTGAAGTTTAGATAATCAAGCAAATCAGAGTTTTCTTGTTAGTTTTTATGAGTTTTTATCCATACTGAATTTATCACCGTAAAATCTTTATTGAGGTTTTGATTTTTCTTATTTGAATGCAATAAACCAATTTAGCATTGCCTTATCAAGTGCAACTAATTAGCATCAAAGATATTGTTATTCATTATCATTCTATGACGGGTTATGTGTACTATAAATGCTGAATTTCCTATTTTGAATCTCATTCAATACGCTATCTTTAAGTTCCATATAGATTGCCTTCTTCATTTGCACAGCACTGTACAAGTTAATAATGCATGTGCATTTAAGTGGAAAATTACCTCTTTCTGAAGAACCATCAGACCTTACAACATTTTATAGAAATTAAAAGTGCAACTATTTCACTGCTAAAGTACAAAGTATTCCATCCTCATATCTTTCATGATATGATCCATTCATATGCTATTTGATATATAATCAATGTATACTAAATAGATTTATATTGTAGGAATATAGAGGATAAGACTAAGTATTTAGGAGTGATGAGTATATTAGGTATAAAAGTAAAGCATGGTTGAAACACAAGGCCTACAGGGTGGTACCTGTAAGATTTAGGCTTAGCCATATTAGGCCATAGGCTTAAGAATGCTTGATGTCAGTGGGTGACCTAGAAATAACCCTATGCCAGAAAAGTCAGAAGGTTATTGCATAAGATGTGCCAATAGATAACGTTACAAAAAACTAGACTGCAATAAACAGTAAGGTATTGTCTAAGATCATGAGACACCTGATTACAAAGTCTTGGAACGTCTGTTCTGATCACAGGATACATGTCGTGTTTAGATGCTAATTAGAATAAGAAGAACTAAAAACAACCTAGGAAAAATGGGGGGGACGCACTATTCATAGGGTGTGGAAGTACAGATAAGGAAAAGAATGTTGATACTTTCATGCATATGCATAAGGTCTGAGGTATAGCAGAATTACAGTATAAAAGAGGGTTCCATATTTGGGGGGGTGTTTCTTTGTTACTTGACATTTTTTGCTTCATTTTTGTTAGTATCTATTAAACTAAGTAATATGTACCCACATTTCTTGCTGCAGTTATATATATGCACATTAGAGTTTGGAGGTGTTTGAAAACTCTGGCACTTGTTTTAAAAACTCTGGATTTTTTTGGGAGGTGTATTAAATGTTTTTCTCTTAAACCATAATTTTTAATGGAAAAATAATTTTTAAAAAACCATTATCACAACTATTGCTAACTAAATGGAAGCCTAAATATCTTCCCAGCCCCCAAAAGGTGACGAGTGTGATGTCCACAGCAATGCCCAAAGACCTGGTCCTATTCTAATCCCAGATGGTAGGGTGGTATCTGTTGCTCCTGGACACAGAATGGTGCCCCAGGCGGAAATCCTGTAAGCAGGCTGACTTTCTCCACTACAAATTCATTTTCTCCTTCAGGTCTGCCATCTTGCTTACTAAACAACTCTGCTTCTCAAACTTATTTGAATACCACATCTGCAATCCCAGCCACTTTTTTCATTATCTTTGTCTGCTCCTCAAATCCTCTCCATTGTCCACCTTCACTTGTCTCTATGCACAGGGTTCCACAATTTCTTCCAAGAAAAAATGGACATGTGATCTTCCATTTCCCTTCTTACCCCCAAATCTCTCCTCCTTCTCTCCTATCACAGATGCAGAAGTTTCTTCTCTCTTGTCATCCTCTCATCTCTCCACTTGCCCCAGAGACCCCAACACATGCCATCTCATCACCTCCATCACACACACTCTTATTCCCTCCCTTACTCTTCTCCTTAACCTCACACTCCTCTGGTTGTTTCCCCTCACAATACATCTTAAGAACCAAACAGACAAAACAAACAAACAAAAACTCTTGACTCTCAACCCCCCTTGAATCTCCAATTACCACCATATTTCCCTTGTCTCCTACATCTCTGAGCTTATTGCATGAACTGTTTAAAATTCTTGGCTGGCGTCTTTCTCCAATTCAGTCCTAGACCCTCTCCAATTCAACTTCACCCGTGCACTCAAATGAAACTGCTCTTGCCAAAGTCTCTTGTTCCTAGCTAAATCTCAGAACCAGTATTCTTTCCTCGTCCTCCTTGATCAGTCAACTACCTTTGACACAGCTGAGTCGTGCTCTACTTCTTAAAATCTTGTCCTCACTCAGTCCTCTCCTGATTCATTATTTCTGGGTGTCCTTGAGAGGATCCTCCTCATCGTCTCTCCAACTTTCTATGGGGGTTCTTTAGGGCTCTGTCCTTGGTCCTCTATTCTTCTCCCTCTACATTTTATCTCTGGGTAATCTCATTTGCCAACACAAATTCAACTACTATGTCCATCAGGTTGACTCAGAAGTCTACCTCTCTCTTCCAGACATGTTTCTTTCTGTCCAAACTAAAATCTTGTCCTTTGTATCCATCTCCTCATGGATGTGTAGCAAACAGCTAGACTAAAACAGAGTTCTTAATCTTCCCCCTCCCCCAAAACCATCCCTTCCAGCTCCTTTCTGAATCCTTGTGAACACCACCATCCTCCTGCTTATCATTCAGGCCCATAAACTGGGTGTCATGTTAGACTCTCACCTTTCTCGAGATGCTCACATCCAACCTATGTTTCAGTCTTGCTGAATCTTTCTGCATAACATGTCTAAGATAACCGTTCGGATGAATAAAGAAGACTAAAATTTTCATCCAGGCTCTCATAATCTCATGTCTCAATTACTGCAAGATCATTTTCTCTGCCCTTGACAAATGGAACCTTTCCCCACTCATATTCATTAGAATGCTGCTACAAAGATCATTTCCCTGGCCTGTCACTTTGTCCATGTCTCTCACACCTTTCCATCTCCTCACTAGCCCTCTGTTCTCTATCACATCAAACATAAACTACTTGTCCTCATTATCAAGGCCCTTCATGGCCTATCCCCACCCTATCTATCATTCCCTATTGAGAGATTGACTCTTACCTCCAATCAACCCATGATGTCCGTCATGCTGTCTGGAGCAATTTATGACTCTGAGGGAAGACTGTCAAAAGCAGGGCAGACACTCCAACCTTGGCGGTACGTTCTATAATTAGATGTGAACTTCAGAAGCACTAAACAGTTTTACCATGGAGTCACAGTCAATCCCCTTGGGCACTCCAGTCTATTTTGCCACACGGGCAAGCTGGACTTAGTGATAAGTAGTCACTTACAGCAAAAATCACAAAATATTCAGGTTGCTCCCAGTTCCAAGAGACCAGTCACTTACCCCAGCTCAATTTGTACCTCAGATCTCACACCAAAGACAACACTTGTAGCCAATCCTATAATAAATTAGCTAAGGATTGATTAACTAGGGAAAGTTAATCAAAGCAGGCAACGTATACTAAAACTCTGTCACTTTTTGGAATCACAGACTAACTCATTTGAGTAATCTGTCAGTAATGAATATCTTTTAGGGCTAACTCAGGCTGACCCTGGGAATCTAGGCTTTTGTTTTCTAGCTGCAGCCTCTGACAGTCCAGACAGCAAAGAGATGAAGAATTTTCATGTTGGCTATCTTTATTTCCTTTTTCCAAAATTCAAGCTGATGGGACAAGCTTTCTCACATATAGCAACTTCACGGGTGTAAGAAGACTCAGTCTTTGAATCATGATGTTTAAAGATGGGCCACTTAGTTTTGATAGTCCTTTATGGGAAGGGGGGAAGGCACCACTCCTCTTGCCTGGGTTCACAAGTTCAGAATAGACATTTTTACGGTTATAAAGTAAAACTAACATATTACCTTTATAGCATGGGATACAGACATTACAAATAAGATTAATGCATGCAGCAACTTACAAGCATTTTAGAGAGTCTAAACACAAAACACCTCCTTACAAGTCTAACACCTATCTTCAATAACACTAACATATAGATGAGCTGGTCAGGTTTCCAGTTATGAATTTGTAAGGGTTCCGCTGATCCCTACAGCTTGGCAAGAGCTGGCACCTGGTCTATCAGCATCACAGTGCCAGCCTTCATTGCCCACTTGTAAACTTTCTAGCAAGCACCTTTGTGCTTTATCACACTTGGGAAGAACTCCCCATAAACTTCTGTAAAACGTTGTTATTGCTCTCTTCCTCCTGAAACTGTCCTTTGCTGTGATGCCTACAAAATCTTGACCATAGTTAGGCTGCTGGTGTGCCAAGACCACTGCCTATCGTGTAGACCAGTACTGTCACGTTGTCTCCTTATACTTGCCTGCCCGTCTGTCTCCATCTATTGTCTCTTGTCTTACCCCCTAATTGTAAGCTCTTTGGGGTAGGTACTATTTTTGTGCGGTGTTTGTACAGCACCTAGCATGGCCCATGGCTGGTCCATGACTAGGACTTCTAGATGCTGATGATGATAAAAATAATAAGTTATCATTATCATCATTAGTCTGCCCTACCTACATTATGAGCTGGGCTTAAAAAGCCAACCTTGCTGCAGTATTTTCACTCTGCTGCAGAATTTCTGTACTTAAAATATAGGCTATGGCTGTCCTTTTCTTACATCTATATGTGGAATCTATATGAGCCTGACCAATCCCAAGGATGATCAAGCTTGTTTAAAAGGAATGTCAAATGCTTCAAAATCTAAGGTGCTGCTGAAAGGAGGGGAGAGTTCTTTCAGCTCCACATCTTTCTTGCTTCAGGCTCCTCAAAGATTATTGCAGCTCTAAGACTGTACATAATTTTGACTGTCAATTTGCCAAGAAGAGCCCATTCCCCAGCACAGTATGTATTTACAGAGAGAAATTTCTCTCTTCCTAAGCCATAAGAGATTCAGAATGTGAATTCTACGGGTGTGGAATGTAATCATACCTCAAAGACTTGATATAATTCCACCTTGAAAACAGTTCTCTCTCTCTCTCTCTCTCTCCTATCATAATATAATATACATACATCACATGTTTTTGACACTCACAGCTACTAACTGCCATCATGGAAATAAGCCCAATTTTAATTGGACATTGTGTTCCAATTATTTATACCTTTTCTTTGGTTTTCCAACATCTACATACATTTAGCCAGCTGCGATCTTCTCCGGCTCTTTACACCAAATATAGTACTCATGGCCCATCTCCCCAGTTTGCCCTGTAGTATTTTAATCTGGAAATGTTTTCCACAGTTTATTTTAAGGGTGTCTCTGTATTCTGTATACATACACATAGTTTTATGAGACTTAGCCAGATAGCTCCAAATATCTTTAGTCGGAGATATATGGCAAAATGCTGTGCAGCTCCTAAAATTTAGTATGTACTTTTCTTGCATTTTATGAAGACTTTTGCAATTGGATACATTTACAGATACCAAATGAAAATTGAGATGCTATAAGGCAGTAGAGAATAATTGTGGTTCTGTGTCAAATAAATATTTTGAGAAGGACTAAGCGAGGCATAGTATCAGAAAATGCCCTATGTAGATTTGATTTCAGTAGTGCCACTCGAGAGTATCCAGCTTCTGTAGTGGAAAGATCTGCAGTGCCTGCAGAAGAGCAACAAAAATGATTAAAGGTCATCTTTCTATGAGGGAAGATTGAAAAAATTGGGTTTGTTTAGTCTGGAAAAGAGAAGACAGAGAGGACATAACAGTTTTCAAGTACATAAGAGTTTGTTACAAGGATCAGGGAGAAAAATTGTTGTTCTTAACCTCTGAGGATAGGACAAGAAGCAATGGGCTTAAATTTATGCAAGGGAGGTTTAGGCTGGACATTAGAAAAAACTTAACTGTCAGAGTGGTTAAGCACTGGAATAAATTACCTAGGGAGGTTGTGGAATCTCCATCATTGGAGATTTTTAAAAGCAGGTTAGACAAACACCTGTCAGGGATGGTCTAGATAATACTTAGTCCTGCCATGAGTACAGGGGACTGGACGAGGTGACCTCTCTATGTCCCTTCCAGTCCTATGATTCTAAGACATTTCTGAAGATGTAAGAGTAGTGCAAAACAGATGGTCATGAATTTTTTTTTAATTCCTATAGATTTAGAATGGGAAAAATAATTGCAGTCTGACTAGTAATCTTCACAATATGAAACAGACTACAGAAAAATAGATTTTTTTTTACAGATACCTTTAATATCTTTTTATTTTTTTTTACAGATTTTTTTTTACAGATTTTTTTTTACAGATACCTTTAATAAACCTTTTTATTTCAAAAGGTTAGGTGTGTGCTTAGTATACATTTGAATGTCAAGTTTCATGCACAGTTGCTGCAGCTGGAGTCACCAATTGGGTGTTTATATGTGCAAGTGACTAGTTTAGGTGCATAACTGGCTATTTGGATGTGCAAATACCAGATTGATATGTTTTGGTAATTGTGCAAGCACATTGGGCTCTCAGGCTCCTCTTGGGTGAGTGTTTGAGTGCGTGTGTGTATTAAGTTCTAATTGTTGTTTGCCTGCTCACAAATTATATTTGCAACACACACCATGGCTAATTCTCATCTCCTTGGTTTTGTGGTAAGCTGCAACAACCTGAGAATGAAGATCTCTGTTCATGCTCCTTGACTGAGACTGAAGTTAGAGATTGAGTTATTTTCTCCTTGGAGGACCTCTACATGCAATTACTTTCACAAAATAAAACTTAACAGGATTTATTTAAGAACAAATAAAAAAGAATTAAGGGAAAAGAAAGTTTGTTCAACACTTCTTGTAAGCTAAACTAAATAAGGCATATTCAGCTAGTTATGGATGAAATAAAAGTGATAGAGTTTGCATCCCTTGAAAACAGCCCTCTCTGTATTGACCCTCTTTGTTCAGCCTGTTAGTATTATTTGCTGTCTAGAAACCACACAACTATGCTGGGTTCAGAACACATTTTTCAAGTTCCTGTGACTAGGTAAATGTTCAGACATGCCTCTTCTGACTTTTCATCCTTTGCTCAGTTGCTAGACTCCATTAACACATCAGAGTGAAGTTTAATTTATGGTTACACAAAAGGAGTCTTTGATCAGAAGTCCCAATTGGGAGGAAAAGCCTCATGACTACCACCTCCCGAGCTTTTCCCCCCACCATCCTTCCTCTCTCTAAGCCTGGTATGTCAAAAGTGATTTTTGTTTTGAGACAAAGTATAGTGAACAACTTTAGATCTATACCTTGTTCCTTTTTATAGAAGTTAGCTCATACCTTCTGATTAAATATACCCAGTCCATCTTAACTGGACACAGAGCATGGATGTGACTCTTTCTAAAAAAATTTTCTATTAAATTCTCTTACTGTCAAACATACATTACTGACAGACTCTAGATTCTCTCTCACAGTATTTCTTTAGCTGATTATTTAATCAAGCAAATATTTTTCCTCTTTGCAATTTTAGGCAAATACATTAAAGAGAGTACCTATCCGTACATCTAGGCACTCCTGATGTAACTTAAAAATACCCATATCCGAAGTAATACTTCTGTCTGTTGCACTGGAGGCATCTCCCTTCAGAAGTTTATTTCTTTTCGCAGGTATTTGTTTAAGAGAGCTCTAATGTATAATGCCAGACCAGCAAGTTTGTATATTTTGGGTCTTACTCAGTTTTTAACATCTAACCTGTGACTGAAATGTACCAATGGTGGGTCTAAACTAAACCAAAGAGAGGGCATCTCTTATGATAGTATTCAGTGGTTTCTGGAGATGTAGATACAGCTAAGTGTAGGCTCCATGCAAGTCATGACTGGTATGGCTAAATTTGTGCTCTAAATTAGCTTACCAGAACTGAGAGTTTGTGATGTATGAGAGAATAGTCACACCAACTCTGAAAGAGCTGATAACTAGATATTCCCACTTGTGCACTACAGCTCTAGGAGACTATAAATTATAGCTGCCTCCAGGGGCAGCTCTAGGCACCAGGCTCTAGGTGCTCAGGGCAGCCCATTTGCAGAGACGGCAGCCCACAGGGATCCAGCCTGGGAGCTGAGAACCAACAGGGGCCCTGGGAGTTGTAGTTCCTTGGTTAGCTCGCTGCCTATAGAGCCAGCTCTGGAGCAGGGAAGAACTACATTTCCCAGCATCCCTTTGGCCGCTATCAACAGGAAAGGAAGGGGAGGGAGTATAGTAGCTGAAACCTCATGCTGCAGCTTTCTGTGAATGGAGAGCTCACTGCTAGAGTGGAGTGGCACTGTGAATGGGGAACAAGTGTGTCCAAGGAGTAGAAGGCTTTGGCCCAGATATCCCCTTCAGAAGACATCCCCGGACTGGATTAGGGATACTGGTGTGACCTCACCTTGCAGCCCCCAAAGAAGGAATTGGGTGGACTAAATGGACAGTGCTCCTCTCTGTCTGAAGCCTAGCAAGGGAGGTATGTGAATCCCACTGGCATTTACAATGAAAAGTAAGGGATGGGAGGCTCTGCTATGGGACTTTGCAGCTTTAGATACAGTACCAGGCACGTAGGAGGATTTCAACTTCTGAGCCATGGAAGCACAAATTGACTTTTTTTCTTTCTAGCTTTAGCTAATATTCAGAAAGGGAATTTAGCACCTGCCTTCCAGATTTGAACACCTCAAAATTCAGGAGTGCTTAAGCTCAATTTGGGCAGCTGTTACTTGATTTCTCCCAAATCAAATATACTTATCCACTGTAATTTTTTGTAGAAAAAGTAGGATAAAATTGAGCAAGAAATGCTTCCCAGTGGTTTTTAGGACTGGAATTGCTATTTTCAACAGTCATTGCCTTTTTTTTTTTTAAGTTTTATTTATTTAAAAGGAAGACAGTGATATTGCATTGGCAAATTTCCCATAGAAACAGAGTGGAACAAAAGAATACAAAAGGCACCTCAACTTTTCCTCATTTATGGAGGACAGTCTTCTAATATGCATCCAGATATCCTCCAATCACACATGCTGAAAATTGTTCCACTTTACTGCAGTTCTGTACCCATGTGGGAACCAATCCTGTCTGTGTTTTGTGCACAAACAAAATTCCTGCTGAATGACCCATCCTGGGAGCAAGTTACCAGTGATCCAGTGCTGGGGCAGAAGGAGGGTGTATGGGCGGGGAGAGCCCAGGGCTGGGGCGGCAGAGGATGCAGGTGGAGGGGGCAGAGCCCAGAGCTGGGGCAGCCGGGGGGTGCGGGTTGGGGGACGCCCAGAGCTGGGGCGGTGGGGGGAGAGCCCAGGGCTGGAGCAGCAGGTGGGGGGGGGGAGCCCAGGGCTGGAGTGTGGGCAGCCAAAATTTTTTTTTGCTTGGGGTGGGGAGCACATCTGGGTTTGCTGAAAGTTCAAGGCCTAGGATCAGAACTGGATGTTTCTCTCCATATCAATGTCCTGGAGCTTTGTGCTATCTACAGTGCCTGTCAGTCTCTTCAAGATCACATCAGGGACAATACCACCTTTGATGTATTATGTGAACAGACAGGGAGCACACTCCAACATGCTGTCAGGAGGTGATCAAGCTCTCTGGCAGTTTTTTGCATCAGGGAAAACATCACCCTTATGGCTGCTCATATACCTGGGATTCTGAATCGCCTGGCAAATCGCCGCAGCAGAAATTTCTTGCTGAATCATGAGTGAGCCCTAAAGCCTAGCCCTGAAGTCCTTCCTGACAATTGACGTGTTTGCCATGAGAGTCAACAAGAAATGCCAGCTGGTTTGCTCAATAAGAGAGTCTCAGTCTAGGCTCCTTGACTGATGCTTTTCTCCTGTATGCCTTTCCACCAATACTGATCATCCCATATGTCATTCTCAAGATGAAAATGGACTGTGCAAAGTTCATTCTCATTGCTTCAGCATGGCCCAGACCACATTGGCTCTTCAGCCTCCTCGTATTATCAGTTCAGCCTCCTATATCCCTTTCTCTTCATCCTAACCTCCTGACACAGCATCATGGTCAGGTTTTTGCATCCAGCGCTCAGCTACCTGCACCTCAGTGTGGACTGCATGGTTAGATAAGAAGGAGGAACCATGTTCAGAAGTGGTCTAGAAAGTCGTGCTCAATAATAGGAAGCCCTCTACTAGAGTGACTTATTTAGCCAGCTGGAAGCAGTTCTTGAGATGGTTTGTTAGCCTGGGAAGTTCAACCAAAAATGGCTTGTATCTGTGACATCTTGGAATACCTGTTGCACCTTCAATCTTCTGGTCTTGCACTTACTTCATTGAGAGTCCACCTGGCGGTGATTTCAGCATTTCATCTGCACTTCCATGGAAATTTGGTGTTTTCAAACCCCATGGCAGTGAGGTTCTTGAAAGGAGCCACCCATCTCCACCCACCAGTTAAACAGCTGATTCCTTTGTGGGACCTTAATATTGTTTTCGTATTTCTTATGGGACCTCTGTTCAAGCCTCTGGCAATTTTTTTTCCCTTCCGTGTCAGAAGATTGCCTTCCTTGTCGTAATAACATCTGCAAGGAGACTGGGTTAATTGCAGGGTTTGATGGAAGACCTCCTTTAATAGACAGCTTTCCTAAGACAAAGTAACCCTGTAACTGCATCCTAAGATTGAATCCATAGCGGTTTCCCAGTTTCACTTGAACTAAGCTATTATTTTCAGCAGTGTTCTGTGCTGAACTGCATTCAACCCCAGAGGAACAATTTCTTCACGCATTGGATGTCAGGTAACGTTCAGCTTTTTATCTGGATAGGACCAAATCTTTCCACTTCTCATCTCAATTGTATGCAGACTGAACAAAGAGTCAAGTGATCTCTTCACAGACTGTCTTCAGGTGGATAATTTCCTATATCATGACAGCATTTGAAGTAGCCTTGCCTATGCATTCTCAAAGGGTGTGAGCTCATTCCACAAACGTCCAGGCAACATTGATGGCATTTCTAAGTGACATTCCTGTATTGGATATTTTCAGGGCTGCCACATGGTCCTTTGCATACTTTTAAAACCACTATGCCATAGCTACTACATCCATTTCAGATGTAAACTTTGGGATTGCAATCCTGCCGTTCTTGTTTAGACGCTGAGCCCTACCTCTGATGAGTACTACTTGTGAGTCACCTAAAGTACCATATACAGCTGCATCTACTTGAAGAAGAAAAAATGGTTACCTACCTGTAACTGTTGTTCAAGATATGCTGCAGGTGTGTATTCCACAATCCACTCTCCACCACTGTTCATCAGAGTCTGTACTTGTGACGTTTGGTGTAAAGGAACTGAAGAGGCTGGGGCAGCACTGCTCTTGTATGGCTGGGGGAGGGGCTAGGGCTGCTGGGCATGAGTACCACCCTTACAGGTATTGCTAAGCAAAGGTCTCTGGTTCCAGAGTGCTGGGCGTGCACCCCCCTAAGTAGAATACACACCTGCATCACAACTTGAAGAACAGTTAAAGGTAGGTAACCGTTTCTTATCAACATTTTCATTGTAAATACAGTATTATGAAATACAAATTCATTTTCATGAATCACCAAAGTAGATAAAGTTGATTTAGAACAGTGGTCTCCAAAGTGGGGTGTGCACACCTCAGGGGGTGCACAAGAGGATCCTTGGGGGTGCATGGCAGGAGGAGCACTTCCCCCCCCTTCCCCCCCACTTCATCAGTTCAGGTGGGAGTCTGAGCGGCTCTTTTTTTTGCTTCAGCAAAAATGGCAGAGCCGGCGTGGCGCGGGGGGGGACATACAAAAAAATTTTTTACTGATAGGGGTGCATGATCGAAAAAGTTTGGAGACCACTGATTGAGAATATGAATATGCATCTAATGATCAAATAAATCAATTTTCTAAAAAATTTTAGGCACTAGGAAATCAGTGTATTAAATATGATGTCCTGTTGAGTTTTTCATTGTTATTGCTATATGTTTGGAGTAAGTCATTGCATTTTGCAATAACTGAAAAATGTAATTTGACATTTTTAATATTAAACCATCATGGCATTAAAGATGAACTTGAGCTCTGCTAATTCTATTAAACTGTTGGCTGCCAATGAGTTATAAAGTCTAATTAATCATTTTGTCAGCTTTGCCTTCTCAACCGAATCAATATAAATTTGAATAAATAGAAAGCTGTTGACCTACAAACCTTTGAATATTCTAAATAAAGATGTGCCAGTTGTAAAATACTGTAACTGCCCCCTGTGTTGACTATAGGTAGTAGAAACACATACATTTATTGGGTATTATACAATTCAACCTACAGACACTCGGAATAAGCTGCATCTGAATTGTTTAATTGTGGAGGAGAAAGATGAATAAAGTAAGCTAGGGTCTGTAGTAATATATTTTATTTTTAAAAACAACATGTTAAAGCATCAGATTAAAATATAAAGGTTTTGAGGATGACTAAAAATATTCTTAAAGTTTGTAGCTGACATTGCAGTGTGACCTGTCATTTCAGGTTTCATCACTAGAGCTGTATTATGTAAAAGTAATGAAATGTGACTGATGGAACCCAAGCTACTGTAACTTATTGTGTCAGCATTTTTTAATAAAGCCTTTCGGGAATGCTTTTTGGTAAGATACAGTATCTGTTAGATACCTTTAAAAAAATCAGATTTAAAGATGAATATATATAAAAATTTGCTACCCGTTTTCATCCACACATGCTAACTAATTATCCAGTAAGAGGTTTTTTGGTGGGTTTCTCTTTTACCCACCTCCCACTTATACTGAAATAAATTGGCACAGAATGGTCAAACTAAAATTGTCCCATCATACTTACAATAAGAAACAAACTGAGGTTCTGAATAGGATACTTAAGTGCTGATCATTGGAAGCAAAATTTGACCTGAAGTTGACATAGGGAGATTGTAGATTTATCCAGTCTGTGACTGAAAAGATGTACACTGAAAGGAAAAAATTGTTCTTACCTCTAACATGCTGGAGCTAAATCCTAAATCTTAATTTACTTAAACTAAATGGGAGAAAGAGAAGGAAAATATAGCTTGTTCAAATGCATCTTCAACATAAAATAGCACCTATCATCTGTGTTCTCATTTTAATTACAACTGAAATAAGTCAATTTCCATCATAGATCCATAACAAATGTACATACTTTACACATTGACAAATCACAACTGAAATGAACATACATGATCACAGAAAACTCAGATCATAGGTTATGAAGTTAACTCACATCCCCAACAGCTTTATTAGCTTTTATTATGTTTTAAGTGTTCAATCTTTCATAAAACTCTTATTTCTAGAATATGTTCTAATTAGCTAGTAAGATTCATTTTTATAAAATATGGAAAACAAAAATATTAATTTTTAGAGAGGTTGAATTCCATCTATTTCTTTAATACCTTACAAAGCTTTTGAACCAGAAAGCAGAATAGCATTGTGTGAAGGATGTGATATATAAAACACCATTGCCACTGACATCCTTCTTCTGAGGATGAAAGACAGTAAACTGTTTGTCTTCAGCAGATTAACAGGGAAGGTTGTTTTTGTTTGTCTGACTGGTCAAGGACAATTTACAGTTCAGTTACTCTGAAGGAAAGACTTGTTGATCTGAGCACACTCCTATTATAGCTCCAGGTAGAGGATGATAGATTTAGCCGTCATTGTGATAAACTGCAGCCTATATGCCTGCAATACACAAAATAAATACAACACTAGTAGATCTGTTTGGTTCAGATACTTAACAACAAGCAGTGGCATGTAGGGGTAGACTTCTTTAGAGAAGTGCAGAAGATTTAAGCCCCTTGGGTCCAAATGTTTCTCCTCCTTTCTGTGAACAGTCAATATTTGTTGAAATTAGTTTTTTCTATTTATAAATAAATTTATGCTGAATCCTGTTAGATCACAGGAAATGTTGTACATAATATTCTATCATAAACATTGCTACCCTCATTTAAACTTTTTGTTTGCTTCTCTTTCTTTCATACTCTGATAGAATCTCAGAATCGAAAAGACCTTATATATCATCTGGTTCACCCTTGGCCTATGCAAGAGAGTTGCCTGTGGAATATTAATCCTGAATGCTTTTTCTGTTTGCTCTGTATAACTGCTGAAGATTCCCATAATTTCCTTGAAATGCCAAAATTAAATTGATAACCAAGTAGTTGGAAATTTTTGTTTCCTGACAGCCAATAGTATTTCACTAGAGCAGTCTCCTCCATTTTCAGATCCCATATAACTACTTTTAGAATACTTTTCACATATAGAACCTCTCCTCTTTCTCTCTCCCTTATTTATCCTGATGGTATCTATGACGGGATCTCCAGACCCCACACTGAATCAGGACTGAGAGTAGAGCAGTACTGGATGAGGGAGGCCCCACCTCTCAGCAGGTGCAGGGCATGTTTCCGGTGGAGGAACAGTTAGTTTAAATGGACACTGGTAACTCAGGGAAAGGGGCTGCATGCTGCGCCAGGAAGCAAGGTCGATGCTGAGGACTGTGTCTGGAGAAGCTACAGGTTGCTCCAGCAGCAAGAATTTGGAGCTCCCCTCTCGTAGTGAAAAGCACTAAAAGAAATCACTTGAACAGGACAGTAAGAGACTGAGGACAATCTTCTAAACCAATAATCACTCCCCAAACCAAACAGATCCAAACTAGTAGGAAGTGACCCAGGGGAAAGCTAATTTGGAGTAGCCCAGTAACTAGGCCAGCTGGTCATCCTGCTACAGTATTCATCAGTGTTGATATTGCAGTTTTGCGAATCATCCTTCCAAGCTTCAACTAAGAAATATTTGTTATCGTGTAGTGTAATTTGGGCTTATTCCCTATGAATAAACAAAAAGTAGATAGCATTATTGTTGTAATATTTCCATGGAGTCTCACTAATGTCTCTGACACTCCAACCACCTCCCCAGCTCCAAAAATGTACATTTTCTTTATAAAAAGTTTGCACTGTTTTAAGAAATCAACTACTAAAAAATCTGGAAATAAATATGCTTTTTATCCATGATTTTTTCCTTCCGTAGTCTCCTTCATCTCCAGTGCCATGCCCTGCTCTATATTCCCTAGCTAAATCTTCCCTTTTGTTCCTCTTACTCTGCTAGTCACCTTCCCTCCTTTCCCACAACGCCATGTTTCATTTACTCCTTATATTTATACAGATATACTTCAGTGCTTTTTAATTTTTTAGTTTCTTTTCACATTATCTCATGGGCCATCAATAGCTTCTTCCTTTGTATCCATATAACTTTACATGTTTATTGAAGCTAAAAGAGAGCACTGTTTGTTTAAAACCTTGCAACAGTTGAACCCAGAAAGTTAGCTGCTGTTTGTTTTAGTGGAGACTATCAATTCAGCTTCCATCATTGCTTCCAGTGCTTGGAATCACTTGTCCTTTTTTCATTCGCATTGGCCTCAGTAGCAACAGAAATTAAAGCCTTGTTCTATGAGTCAGTGTGATTTTAGGAGATGATGTCCGTCTCCCCCAATTCAGAAATCAAGACTATTTCCAAATCTGCCAATGGCTTCCTATGTAACTTTTAGCAAATCATTTAAATTATTGATTGCTTAGTTACCTCAGAAAAATGGGCCTGACAATATTTTGTTGGGGTATAGCAAAGGTGTGTGTGTTTCCAGATTCCTGAAGTTTCCTTTCACTTTTAAAAAGTTATTGAAGGTTGATGAGGATAATATTCTCTCACTATGTTTCTTTTCTCTGTCAGCTTCATTGACAGAAAATCATGTGTAATTTTCAAATGGGAATATTTAAAGCATGATTCTATTTCTATCCTTGAAAACTGCTTCATGTAGAAGCCAGCTAAAACTGACCTATATTTCATATGTTTTGGTGTAATATGATTTTCTACACCGTAGCCAGCCATCAGCAGACATGTTCTTGCTCACACATTGCCCAGTCTTTTCTTACTGAAATCAATGGAAAACAAACACCTATTGACATGAGTGGGAGCAGGACTGAGCCTCAACTGTCAACTATAGTAACTTTGTTAAGGGGGGAGGGATAGCTCAGTGGCTTGAGCATTGGCCTGTCAAACGCAGAGTTGTGAGTTTAGTCCTTAAGGGGTATATTTAAGGAACTGGAGTAAAAATCCATCTGGGGATTGGTCCTGCTTTGAGCAGGGGGTTGAACTAGATGACCTACTGAGGTCCCTTTCAACCATGATATTCTATGATAATTACAGGCTATTTTATTCAAGTATATCTGGGGCATGAATTTTCAAGAAAAATTAATACTATTTGGAGGATAATTAACTGTTTTTTAGCATAGGGACCCAAAGAAATAGTGAAGCAAAGTCAAACTTCAGATCAGGGAAAATTTTAAATGACCTGTGACTCAAAAAAAAAAAAAAAAAAAAATCTGTTGACAAATTTTCTTCAGACATTAACCATTCTCTGTTTCTTCAGAAAGTATCTGGCAATTATCAGACCAAACCAATTTTCCAAACTTGTGTTATGAGGGACAAAACCAGGACTTTATAATGGAATCTAGTTGCTACTGCAGTATGGAGAGGTTACCACTTCTTTATCAAGCAGTGGAGGCTAATAGATTCAGAGGTCCCAGGTTCAATCCCTGTACACAACCCATCCAGAGACATAGTTACATAATGATCTCCTTCTCCCAATAGTTGGTACAATTTGAATGCATAGTTTTGCAGAAATGTTTCCAAAACTTGTAGTCAACAACTTAAATATTGGACATGTCTCCCTACATATGCCAACCAGTCCCATGCACCACATTTTTTGTGTACAGCCAAATTTTCTGTGATATCTTTGATATTCTTGAGATGCATTTTTTTCATTAAAGTATCAGGAAGTCAAGCACGGGGTCATTATTTAACTCACTTCTGAATGGGACCTTTTGATCTGAATGGCATGTGATTATTTTATAATTTTGCATGACAATTTTTATGCAGAGGAATTCAAAAAAATTTACCTCTTCCCAGTCCAGAAAATGTCTAGCGATGAGAACGGGTAAACATTTCAATACTGCTTATTTCATTGCTTTGTTTTAATCAGATTTTGAGTAATCAGATAAGTTACCACACCATTATATTGGAAATACCATAGGTTATTCTGCTCTGAGAATAGGGAATGCTGTGGTATTTCAGATACCATATTGTGGTAAATATTGACCCTTTACTAGCGACCATTATATATCCTTGTGGTCAGTAACTCTCATTCTTATGGAGTGAAAGTCTTTAGAGGCACATGTATGGTCATGAAGGAAAATATGAAAATATAATTCATAGGTTGTTTAAAGTAGGTACTTATCTTTCTACCACTTGCTAGTTCATATTTGTATGCTACAGTGTAGAAAATTAGTTATAAGAACACTTAATAATTTGTGGAAAGAAAGGATGATGGGACATTGGAGAGGTGTATTTTTTGACATTCAGATTCATAATAGGAGATTTTAATTTTTTTAAAAGAGAAGACTTTATATAGGGATGAAGGGCAAACAAAAAAGCACTATGGAGGTGGTATTTATAGATTAATAAGCAATATTAACTATACTAATACAAGCACAGCTATAGCAATAATAGCAGGAGAAGTAAAATCAGATACAATGGCAACATTATCAATAGCAATGTTTCATGCCACTTATGCACCGAAGGCGGACATTAGCAACTAGGGCTTGGTTCTGAAAGGCAGAAGGTGTCAAGTATTAGGAGCTTTGCAGATGGAATTGATGACAAATAATTTAAAGCAAATGAAATGAGGATTTATATACTACTGTTACATTCTCCACAAGCTATTTGTTGTCCTGATCTCTTAGCATGCTGTTTAAAATCAACAGTATAGGTGCGGTTCACTTAAGTAGACACTGGTCAGGTTTTCATCTGAAAATGTTGATCAGTCGAAACCAAAATGTGTCATGGAAATACATTGGTTTTGACAAAATTCCATGCAAAACACAGGCAGAGTTCCTGGGTGGCTGCCGGAGACCCTGGGATTTCCAGGGTATGGATTCTGATGTACCTTTACTGTGCAGACTTCTCTAGGCGCCTTAGCTCTGCATCAGGTAGCGTGGAACTCCTGAGAATCTCAACTCAAGCTGCAAAGCTTGGAAACATTGGTGGCTGTCAGGACTACTAGGTTTCCTGGCACAGATTTAAATTTTTGAAACAAAAACATTGCAATTATTTCTAAGCATTTTTTCAGACGTCCTTTCCATGGGAAATTTTGAAATTCATTCTGTTGTTCCAAACTGGAACAATTTTTTTTTTCCAGAATTTCCCATGGCATAGAAATTCTAATTTTCAGCTAGCTCTACTTCAGAAACTTTAAAACATCTGGCTTTGGCTTTTGTTATATTTGGCTTTGCAGCTCTATTCTTCACTTTGTATTAGTTGAATTTTCATTTCACAACTAACCAGCCTAGTTCAAATAGACTGCCAGATACTCAGTGTGCCTTGTAATCAATCTATAGAAACAAAAAAAATCGAAGTCAAAATAAGGTTATATTGAAGCTAATTGTGCTTACAGACATTCCACAAGTAGAAAAAGATTAAATTCCTTGAGTAAAATGTTCCTTGTGAATTATTCACGCTGCTTTATTTAATGGAGTATTTGTAATTTTTTTTAAAAAAGTAGTAGTCTAGATATACTGTTTTCTTATACTTCAGGAAAATATCCAAAAGTGAAAATGAGTAATTAAGTCATGTATTAGTGTGGCTGAATGCATAGGTGCTTGAACTAGGTGTGCGGGGGTGCTACCACACCCCCTGGCTTTAAGTGGTTTCCATTATATACAGGGTTTACCGTTTGGTTCAATGGCTCTCAGCACTCTCACTATAAAAATTGTTCCAGCACCCATGGTTGGGTGGCAATCTAAGAGGGATCTTTCTAGTGTAGTTGAAGTTTCAGAGAGCTGCATTCTAAAAGGGCCCTGAAGCATTTTGGCTTCTACTCCAGAAGCAACTTAAAATAAAAATCTCAGTGCATAATTTGACTTCAAAATAAGGTGATTTGCCAACAATGAGGTTTCTTTAGTAATGAGTTAACTAAAAATGCAAACACTACCATTTGCAGAAACCAATTGTAAATGCCCCAGTAGCACAGGCTACTGTATAATTTATTGCCTTTTTCTCTGTGATTAGAGGAAGCAAACAAGTCCATCTCTGCACTCAAGGTAATTAGAAAATCAATTTCATGGAAGGAGCAGTAACAAATAAACAAAATCTCTACCCCCAAAACATGAATATTCATGTTTACAAACTTCTGTAGACCAAGCAAAGTTTCTTCTTTTGCACTGTGATTTTTTTCATTCCACAGTACAGGCTCTTAGAATTATTAGATGTATGAATATTAAAGGGTGATGTCATGAACTATAACCATACATCACGAGCCAAATTTTACCCGTTGATATACAATTGTTACTCACTTTGATTTCAGTATGTATTTGAGGGCAAGTATTTGGCTCTGTTATGTTTTAATGTAGAAGATGATACATCCATTAGAATTCTAAATGTTTAGAAAAGAATGTTAGTTAATGTACTGCAGCAAAATGTCTTCAAAATAATCCATATATATTGTTTTATGAAATGGAAGGAATGTTTTACTGAAATTTAAATATTTTAAAAAACTCCCATGTAAAATTCGTTGTCAAATTTCAGTAACCCAAGATTATACTATTTAGCTGTTTTTTTATATACTTTGCTTCACTCACTTGAATCGTTTTGAACATGCATGTTGTAGTCCTATATGATTACTCATGTGCATAAAGTTTCTCACATATGTAATTATTTGCTACAGGATTGGGACTGAAAACTGTCTTTTTATTTCATGGTTTTAGTTTCATCAGTACATAGTGTAATGACAATTTTAGAACTGGGTATACAGTTCAGCACCATGCATTCAACTCCCATTTTCCTGAAACTCCTTCAGATCCACAATTTTGTCCCATATTAATCACATTCCTAAACTTGCTCTAATTTATCTGAATTCCCATTTCTGACATTTTTTGATGTCCCTGAAGCACTCAGCACAACTCTGTTCTATCAGGTACAATATATTAGATCTTTTTCAGAGTCACAAGATTCTAGACCTCTCCAGGAATCAGGTAATGGACTCCAAACATGAAATGTGCAAAAAGTACATCTTTTTAGTACTAACCTTCTCTTGCTGGCCAACATAGAAACCTAAATGGAAAGACAGTAAAATCTGTAAAACTCATTTTAAAATAAATCAGAAATTATCCTTTTCAAAACAGCAAAAACC
Source organism: Chelonoidis abingdonii (assembly GCF_003597395.2). Taxonomy (NCBI): domain Eukaryota; kingdom Metazoa; phylum Chordata; order Testudines; family Testudinidae; genus Chelonoidis; species Chelonoidis abingdonii. Next base: position 75,336,815 of record NC_133776.1, read on the forward strand.
TTGTTTCTTTCACAGATTGTATTTCAAAACCCCAATGACCTCCTTTAAAGGTTAAATTATCAAACACTGGTATCTGTTTTTGCAAATATTTGTAGGCATAAATGTTTATTGAGAACTTTTGCACCCACAATTTAGATGACAGATTTCCAGATACTGTCATGATTTAGATGTCCGCATGACTTAAATTGCTGGTGCAAATAATTATATGTGCATAATTATGGCCATGTTTACTTTATGCTTGAAGTTTTGCTCCCTCAAAAACAGAGAGCTAGCTAATTCTGGAGTAAATATTTAGTCTTTAATAACTAAGTTTTCAGTATTCACTGGCACAGTTTTATGTTTATGAATAACTAGTCTTTTAGCAGGGCTTGTTTGCTTTGTTGCTTTGGGTTCTTTATCCTTTCCCTCTTGAAATTATGCTTTATTTCCACTAGGGAGCAGCAAACAACATAGAAAAAAAGAGACATTTTTATCGCTTTTCTCTCTACTCTATTAGAAAGTAACCATACAAATTCGGTAGAAGTTATTTTAATTAAATAAACTGGCAGGATTTTCTTCCCCCTTCAGTTTCAAAATGTTTTAAAATAGTTATAATTTTACAAATCGTCACAGTTATCTGGTTTCTTTTTCTCTAAATCATATTTATTTCTTCCTTATAGACAGTGACATACAATAGGTTCTCCTTGTTCAAGCAGCTGTCCAAAATATCAAGCCATGAATTAAATAAGAGCTAGGATCTTTGTGGGGACTTGTAACATTACCACTAGCTACCAGATGTGATGAAAATAACGGAAGAGTGATCTTGCTTATAATTTTGGTTAAATACAAACAAATCCTAAACATTTTGTGCTTATTTCTCATAGTCTTATAGGCTTCAGTACAGAATGCAACAGGGAAGTAGTAAAAAAAAATGACGGTCAACTATTTTATCTTTAGTCTGTGTAGGTATTTTATAGTTTTCTCCTTTATCCTGCTAATTACTCCCACCTCACCAAAACCAAAATAAAGATCTAGCAGATATTGGACAATGACAAATATTGAATACTTGCACATGAAATATCTGTATGTGCCTGCCCCAGCTAAAAATTAAATATGTATAGATGGTATGTGAAGAATACAAACACTAACAAGAGAGACCAAGCATTTAGGATGGTACAGGGTAGTTTAACCAGGTCTATTGGGATGAAATTAAGAAAATAAACTAGTTTAAAATGCAGATCTGATAATGGTGAGAGCAATTAGACTGTGGAATAATCTTCCAAGGAAAGGGATGGAAGCCCTCTTGCTTGAGTCATTTAAAATGGACTACTTAAAGCTGCAGACAATATATTGAAAGAAAAAATCCTCCACTAATGGAGAGATCGGTGCGATCACCATCTCTTACTTTTGATGTCAGTTCTTTTTACCTAAAGTATGTTAAGATTGGATACATTAAAGAGACGGAGCCAAAGACCTGTCCAGTGTTGCAAGGGGCGTAGAGAGCCACTTTTTGCCCCCAGAGCTTATCTTCACAGCAGCAGGGCCAGATTCCAGAAGAGCACTTGCAGGTTCTTGGAAGGGATCCTTGCTGCTGAAGTTGCTGGCATACCGTCCTTCCAAGGGTCTTGTTCAGGCCTCCAGATGTGCAGCGTAAGCTAATAAGGGGCTTGTGGTGCTAGTCTTTGGAGCAGTATTATCAATTTACCACTTATTCCTGCACTGAGGTCTGTACCAGCAGGCTCACTGCAGTCGGCGTAGCATCTCCTCTCTCCCTGCCACACAGCTTTCAGGGGCAGGATTTTGCTCAGAGAAGACACAACATTATTTAGAAGCTTTTCAAAAATGTTCCATAACACTTGGAGTATAGCAGTATTGATGTGTTCTGAGTACTGCTTGGTCCAAACTGTCAGTTAGAAGTAATGATTTCAAGTGGCAAACATGATCTGAGTATTTGTGAGTATCTTTCAGGTCAGGATACCCAGCAGAACAAGGTCTTTCATGGACATGAATGTATAATGTATAGGGCCAAATTCTGCGATTGTTTAGTTCTATATATGTGTATCTCACTCTAATGCGAGCTGTGCTTGCACAGTTTCAGGGGGAGTGGAGTTTTGATACATAATTATTAGATAGTGAACTGATTGAGCTATCTTTCTGTACCTATGGAAAGCTTTCTTACAGCACATGTTTACTGTGCTGTTCCAGCTCATGAATCTGTGGAGCACAGTTAACATTACTGGGAAAATTTAAAATATAGTAGGAAAAGAACAGCAGAAAAGGTCTGACAGCCACTAGCAAATGAGAGGAAGTGCAATAGAACAGCAAAGAGACAGTCATGTTGTTGTATGGTAGCCCTTTTCCCTAATGGAGTCACCTCACAATTTTAAGTAATCATTGTGTGGATGCTCCAAAGCCGAGAATGTCTGGGACACAGGTGTTTGGTTTAATGTCAGTTTCTGAAAAGTTTATCTGAATATTTGGAATCCCTGCAGCAGGTTGTGAATGATATTTAAAATGAAATTTCCTGCATAACATAGAAATGATATAGACACAGCTATGCTGTCACTACTATGTTCCTCCTTCTGATACGTTTGCACTGAATGGTGCTGGATCTAGTAATGTTAAGATGTATCTCTGAAAACAAAAAATAAAACTGCATTAAATTGTATTTTTAAATTGTCCCTTGAGAAAAATTGGGTGCCTAAATCCATGTAGAGATGTCTAACCTTAGACACCCAAGTATGAAAATGTTGCACTAAATCTCTCCTCTCTAGCTCATCATGAATATAAAAAGAAAGCATTAACCCCTTTTCTGTTGGTTCCTCATAAAGGCTTTGTGGGCTGGAAAAATATTGTGGCAGGCATGTTTCGAACAACATTATTTCAAAGGTGAAGTATCAGGACCATAAGGAAGCTCTGATGGTATGTTTTGCCCTCTACAGCCTGGTATGTTAAGCAGCTGAACGGCCTGTTAATGTGTAGTATACTTTGCTCTTTACCTCTGCTTCTCCGCTTTCAATGTCTGTCTTTACATGAGAAATACAAAGTGTTTAAATAATTTCTTTCCAAACTCATTCTAAACTTGCCCCATTTCTTCTAACTTCCTCCCAGTTTATATTGCTAAACTCATTCTATATCACTTTTTAAAAATTTATATAAATGTTAAATCCCAGCAAAGGGCCCATCCTGTCCATGACATTGCCTCCCCTTAGCCATATAAAACCTTTTAGAACAGTGCTGCTATTGGATCCAATTCCTGCACCCGCACAAATCCCTTCTATAGTCGAGTTGAAGGCATTGCATCCCTGCAGTACATGGAAAGCTAAGGGGGAGGCGGGGGTAGCAGGAAGGCATCCATGTAGTTTATAGAGATCATGCTGCAGAGTGCACCTATTTCTCAGTTCTAAGCACTGGACAATATGCCCATGCTCAAATTGCAGAGACCTGATTGTCCCAAGAGAACCATTCAAGGGAGAGCATGCTACAGAGGTACTGCTTTCCGTATTGGGGTCCATTTTTCTCACTCTGCCTAGTAGAAGGAAGCATGTAGAATGGTTAAAATGTGAGCGTTATTAGCAGAGAAATAAACACAAGGGAAGATGTGTTAAACTATTTCATCTATTTGTTCCTCTGCCAACATAATCTCTCACACACATTGAATAAAAAATAGTCTTCATGTATTATGCATGGTAATTATTAGGATAATTTCTATTCACACATCTGTTGTTCGTAGTTTATAAACGCTGAATTTAGTGTGAAAAACATGTTCTGTATCTCAAAGCTACTGCAGAGAGTTTGATAAATGCTCAGGGTGCAACAATTTTTGGGTGCAGCTATAATTGAATAACAGGCTAAAGGTATCAAAATACAAATTGTTAGCATGTACCAACTGGCTGTTGATTTGGGAGTGCAGGGAATCTAAACTCTTGAATCACATTAGAACATTTGTATTGCCCTATGTCATAGGATTTGTGTCACTCTGTTGGCTGTTTTATAAGTAGGAAATCTAACTCCAGCTTCAAGTTGCACACAAACTAAAAAATAAATTAAATAAGATCATGTGGCTGAGTATAAATACGCTGAACTCCTTAAGGGTGAAAATTATGACTTCAACTTCTCTGTCGACTCATAGACTTGAAGATGTTGGAATTTTGCACTGGTTCAGTAGTACAAATTTTGGCAAATACTTTATGCTTCGTTTTCATTGCAAGTCTAAGACACGATCCGCAGTAATCTCATGAATTCGGAGAACCTGTTATAGCAGAGTTTAGAGTTTTGACAAATAGGTGTTTTTTTGCCCTGGCAGCACTGTCAGCTTTGAAGCACTTTCGGCAGGATTCTGATCTCATTTACATTGGGATAATCGGTAGTAATCCAAGTCAATGGAGTTCAGTCAGCATAAGTAAAACCAGAATCTGACCCAGTGTTTCCAGTATTTAAACATCTTGGTTTTGTTTCATGATTTCTTTACATGTAGGAAATGGTTGGCGAAAAGTTTTACTGATGCATACAGCTAGCCTTGAGAGTTCAAAAGGATTTATGTTCATCATTCTTAAGTAGTAATCAGTTTTCTTACAACTGTTCTCTGGGTTTTTCAAGATTTAGTGTCAGCAGCCTTCCATTCTCTTGATTTGCTTTCCTTAGTAAAACTTCTAGTAGAAATAAATTACCCTATAACTAATACAGCTTGCATATTTTATCAGCATTCTTTCTATCATTTGTTTTCTTTCAATTTATTTTAATCTTTCCTGTTTAGAAGCTTGTACAATATAGTGAGTTACCAGTCCATCTATCATAAGGTTTCATTGTTGCCTTTGAAAAGGGAGTTCTGCCTGAGTAGGGGAAGCAGGATCAAGCCCCTTTAATGGAGGAGCTGCTTTCAGAAGCATGGTTTATACTGGAAGTCCCACATTTTATTCAAGGGAATTGATTTGTTAGAGAATCATTTTTAAAACAAAGACAATACTTGCATGTACAAATGTTCACTTCTTTGTTTACATCATGATATATGTAATATATATATATATTATGTGATACAATTTTAAATAGTTTTGTTATGGTTTTTAAAAGAAATTGCAAACTAATTTTGTACAGTTTTCATTCAGACACCTCAATGACATGTACTCAGTAGGGTATGATCATGCTGTGAATGAATACTTGTATGAACTCAATATTTTTGTACATATAATGAACATCTGGTGACAAGGCGCTTAGAGCAGCAGCAACAACAACAAAAAAGACGAGGAGGAAAAGAAAAATAGTAGTAAACTCTTTTGCATGCCTGCTACTTTTATGGCTTAAAAATAATTTTCCCTCTATCAGTGCATCCAGGGAAACTTTTTTAAATCAATTTTAACAAGGAAAACAATCTGAACTCATAAATATTGTATCTATTAATTGTGAAGCTTAATGGAACATTTTATGTTTCTGAACAACTCGTTTACATAATTAAAATCTCCTTTGATCTGTGAGTAAATGATTTAATCATAAAGCTCATTAGGCTAAATGGGTCTTCCATTCAATTGTATCAAGATGGTATGGAAAATTCTCAGAGCTTTAGAAAATATTTGTTCAGTTGTTAAGTAAACATAGAAACCTACTTGTGAACAGATATTTTCTTTTATCTTTATGAATGTAATTGATGCAAAAATTATTCAGATTAAAGCATTTTTTTCTTTTATCTGATTTTGTTTGCTTCAGGAACAGTTCAGTGGAATAAGTGCATTCTTGGTCAATTTACGTTCATTAACCACTTTATTACAAAAATAATTCATTATAAACCAATCTGTCTTGTGCTGTTTGTGAGAGATGTAGGAATTATTTTCCCTACAAAAGAAATATAACTCTAATACATTTTAAATCTTTAACAATAAAAACTAAGGCATTAAATGAACAAAAGTAACTTCAAAAATTAGACCTGTTGCTTAAGGCCCAGATTTTTAAAAGTATTTGGCTGTTGCTATGCTCAGCATGTCAATACCTAACTAAATCTCATTTTCAATTGATAGTCAATGGGATTTAGGTTCCTAAGTGCCTATATCCCTTTTGAAAATGTGATTTAGGCTCTTAAATCAGTTAGGTGTTGCATAGCTGAGCACAGCAACACCAAAATACTTTTGAAAAACTGCGCCTAAGTAACTTCCTTTCTGTGAGTTTTTTTCCCCCCATAATGTTCATACAAGATCCATATTCTGGTTTAAATTTAATTTATTATGTTAAAAATGAAGATCCAGTATTACAATCTATGGAGAGAATATAACATCTCTGATATTTATTAGTCAGGGAAGTGGTGCGGATCCAATGATCTGTATGAAAGTATAACTCTACCCCCCCCATAACGAGGTCATGGGGAGCCAAAAATCCCTACCATGTTATAGCTGAAACCCTGTTATATCAGGGTAGGGGCAGCAGGGCTCTGGCGGTGATTTAAAGAGCTCCGGGCTCCAGCCGCTGCAGGGAGCCCCAGGCCCTTTAAACTGCTGGTGGAGCTTCACAGCCACAGCCCCAAGGTAGGGGCATCAGGGCTCCAGCGGTGATTTAAAGGGCCCAGGGCTCCCTGCAGCAGCCGGAGCCGCAGGCCCTTTAAATCGCTGGCGAGACTTGCTGCCACAGCCCCAGGGTAGCAGTGGCAGAGCTCCAGTGGGATTTAAAGAGCCCAGGGCACCCTGCAGCAGCCGGAGACCCGGACCCTTTAAACTGCCGCCAGAGCCCCACTGGTACCGCACTATTTGCGAACCTGTGTTATATCGGGTCGCATTATAGTGGGGTAGAGGTGTATGTAGCATTCTTCTAACTCTGAAAGTTTATTTTTTATGGCTAAGGGTGATTAGTGTAAAGAGGTAACTATTTGAATCATGGCAATGGCATGGCATTTGTGGCACATTTTATGGTATTCTGCATTTGAGTACATATTAAGCATACGGACATTATGAATAGAAAAATATTTGAAATAGCATGTGAGTATGGAGATCAAGGAGTTACAGGAGTCAAGGTTACAAGTTCTCACCTGATACCACTATCAGAGCAGAATCATCATTAGACCGGCCAGCTTTGTGCATTTTGACTGGGAATCCATTGTCCTTAATTCAATAAAATAAATAAAAGAGCATCCAAATTATATATGAATTTGTGCAACTATGGAGGCCTTAGTCAAATGAATATCTTCATTATAGATCTCAGTAATTAAACTCTTATGATATAATCCCCAGTTAAATCTTGGAAAAAAAGGGCCAGATTTAGATCTCGAATACACTGATGTAAATCCTGATTAACACTGTTGACCCCAAGAACTTAATGACTAAGATAGGTTAATGTCTTAACTTAATGACTAAAATCAAGGTTATAGGATCCATTAAGGGGAAAGATGGGCAGGACCGTTTCTAAAACATGGTATATGAGAAAACTGTAATAATTTCTGTGCAAAATGTTAAAGAAAGGAATGACCTGTTATCTATTGTCCTGGGCATACAGGAAGAAAGACAAGATGTGAGGGAGGTAGTTTTGGTTTAATTAGGCCACAGCTTTATTAACCTAACTCTCATTTGAATTATCTTGAAATCAGTCATATAGTACATGTCATGATTCCTTTCTCATTCATTTCCATCGATTTGTGGAGGTCTGCCATGAGCCTCTCTGAACTTCGTTCCAACCTGTGCTGGGACCTACCACCCTCTCATCAGATAAGGTTTAAGAAGCTGGGGAAAGTGGATTGTCTCCTCTCTGGACCAAACATTAGTAGCCCTCACCCCATTATCTGCTTCTTTAGGAATCCCTTCCTCAAAGTCCATTACCAATTCAGTTTATCAGGGAACTGGATCCCATACGGAAGTACCTGCAGTGGACACAGAAGTGAAAATAACTGAGGACACTTACCAGTACAGGGAGGGTGGCTCTCGCCCCCGGAAGGGTGGGGACTCAGGTGGAAGGGAAGGGGCTGGGGGGTCAGCATCCCCCAGTCAGCCCTTGGCCCGCGCCACCCAGGGCTCCTGTTTTGATTTAAAGGGCCCAGAGCTACGTACACAACTGCTGCGGCAGCGGCATCCAAAGTCCCGGGCCCTTTTAAATCGCCGGCCCCAGGGCAACTGCTCCCTTTGCCCCCCCCCCCAGCTGCTGCACGCAAAGGTACCAGCCTTAAGTCACTGCCCCCCTTCCCCCCCCGATCGACCACCCAGCAGCTCCTGCCCAGTATGGACCCTACCAGCAGGGTCCCTGGCAGGCAAAAGGGGCAGGGACATTAAAGCGCTGCTGCAGCAGCATTTTAATGTGGGCTGGGTATGGGCCAATGCGCGTTCTTTAAGGATGGTCCTTTGCTGCAGCAGCTGATGGGTGGGGGAAGCAAAGGGAGCAGCTGCCCTGAGGCCGGTGATTTAAAAGGGCCCGTAGCTCTGGATCCTTTAAATCAACACAGGAGCCTTGGGTGGCGTGGGCCAAGGGCTGGCTGGGGGATGCTGACCCCCCTAGCCCCAGCGCTTTAATGTGGGCTGGGTATGGGCCGGTGCGGGTTCTTACCGGTCTGGAGTACTGGCCCGTAGTGGCTCACTTTCACCCCTGTCTGGACACCTTTTTCTAGGTGGTGTCAGCAATTAGAACCAAGTGTGAGATGGCTCTGTCGAGCTGGACTTGGAATCTGTCCCCTCACCCTGGTGCTCAGGGAGCCAGTGGGCCACCTGAGCCCCTCTGGCCAGCCCCTAGTTCAGTGATGCCCATCTCCCTGATCCTCTTGGAACACAAAGAAAGAGGGAAACCTAAGAAGGAGCCACATCCCCTTTCTTCCCACAGGACCAGGCACAGCCCTCCCACCTTTGAGGTTGCAGGGGTTCCACTGTGAGATGCCCAGACATTCAGGGCCAGTGCAAAATATAAAATTAGACAGGGCTCTTCAGCCAGCAGTTAAAGAACTGTCCTGTCCCTTTTGGGACTAAGCCAAAAAAGTGTTCCCATTGGTGGCTGATACAAGAAGGGAAAAAAGAGGTAGTCTTACTTTAGCCTTCCTTACAGTGCAAGGATTTGCTCTGTTCTAGGGATCCCTGCCCAGGAGTGTCATTCTCTTCCTCCTGAGCTCATTTCCCTGCTCCCTTTTGAGGGAAACTGGAAGCAATCATGAATCTTCTGAGTATACTCTTCTCCCTGCATTAAGAGCAGACAGATGTACAAAATAGGGTGTTTACAATCTATTTCACCTAAAAATAACAAATATATCACTGTGTTGTTACATATAAGCCAATGTATCCTTGATTAGAATTTTAAATTACTATAGTAAACACACAATATAAGAAATGCCGCCTAAAGTGTATTGCAACACAGATACAGAGACTGGTGGTGTAACCAGACCAAATACACCTTCTATACAGTGTGTAGGCTTATTTAGACATTCAAAATGTGTGTGTGGTTCCTCTATACAACTTGCTTATTGCATGTTCCTGCAATATGTGTTTCAATTGCTTTTCATTTATATACACCCTGCGTTTATTTCAAAAGCACTGATGTTAGAAAGATCAATTCAGAAGTTGGGGGCAGGTTTTTTGGGCTGGGAGAGTTGCTTTTTTTGTTTGTTTTTGTTTTTTACAGTTTTATAGCTATCCATCATAGCTGCTTTGTTTCAGGCTTCACAGTTTGCTATTGTTTAGCAGTGTTCTTCTGGCACTGTAGAATGAAGCTAATGTCTACTCTTAGTTATACTATTGATTTCAACAGCATTATACCAATATAACAGAGAGGAATTGAGCCAGAGATTTTTATTAAGCCACTTTCCCTTTACTATATTTGATTTATCATTTTAACAAATAAAGTTTTCAGCATCACTTTACTATTTTGTTCCAAAGGCTGCCCTATTAACTACATTCTTTACTCAAGCAGGATTCTTATTGACACTATCTAGAGTTTGCCTGTGCAATAACTGAAGGCTCAGGTCCCTCATTATTATTATTATTATTATTATTATTATTAATCCTGATCACACTAATATCAATTTGTGTTTTGTTGTGTACCTCAAAGGGATTTTGGTCTTTACTGTTCACTGAGTTAGCATACCGGTGTACATACATTCAAGAAAGCACAGCTCTTTCCCCAGGAAATTATAATCTATTGCACACACAAATTGTTTAGAAAATGTAGTTCAATAGATGGTTGGTGATGTAGTGCCGGTGTTCTCAACCTTTTTTCTTTCTCAGGCCCCCTCCCCCCACGTATGCACATGGTTTACAAATTCAACACTCCACCTATGCCACAACAACTGGTTTTTTGCATATAAAAGACAGGGCTTACATTAGGTGATAGCAAGCAGGTCAGTTGCCAGGGGCCTCATGCCAGGTGGGCCCCCATGAAGCTAAGTTGCTCAGTCTTCCGCTTCAGCCCCAGATAATAGGGCTTGGAGTGGCAGGGCTTTGTCTTTCTGCCCTCTGCTCCAGTAAGTTTAATGTCAGTCCTGCTTGGTGTATCCTGAAACCTGCTTGTGGCCCTCCAGGGGAACTCAAATCCCACATTAAAAACTGCTGATGTAGTGGAACATTTTCAAAAGCACATAAATAACTTAGTATGTGGAACTTAGTCTACTATCAGTGAAATTTAGGCATTTAAACCATTTTGGCATGTTCAAAATGTAAAGATCAATGCCACAAACTTTTGAGGTTATCTAATGCATAAGAATAGAGTGATATTAGCTACTAGTTATATTCTACAATTCTTAAGACTGTGAAGAGTTAACATTTAAAACAATCAATTAAATTATTTTCACATGGAAAATAAATCCTAAAGGAGTTCTGTTTTGAGTATTAGCACCAGTTTTTTCCTTTTCATTCTTTTAATGTAACTTAGATAAACATTTTTTTTCATTTCATTTCACCTAATGGCGGTGATCTAGTAGTGACACACAAAGAGCTAAGAAAACAGCCACCAGTAGAAAGAACCTCTGATATAACTTTGAGGACATCTTGGGGTAGATTTCAAGTTTCAACAATAATAAAATCAAAACAATTGAAACTTTGAGATTAAAATCGAGGAATTTAGGCTAAATATAATACATGTTGTATCCAAACGTTCAGGACACCTTATTAAGGCAAGCCTTTATTTATGTGAGCCTAAGGAAAATACAAAAGTTTTATGGAATTAATATCTTTACAATCTGTCAGTTTCAGGATAAAAATTTAAATCTAAACAGATTAATCATGGGGAAATGCTATGTATGTGTTAAAACTAATAGCACATTAAAAATTGATCCCACAAAATATTTATACTTTAATACTGCCACCAAATGTAATTATGCTTGAATAAGATTTTAACCCACTCATATCATAATTTAGAAGGACGCAAAATGGATTCCAGTAATACTGTGTTAACAGAACATCGCATAAAGATATGCAATTTTATCACCTGCTTTTTCAGGTCATGCCATTCCTTTCCATCTAGCATCAATTGCAAAGTTGTCCATGACCTTAAGTGAAAGGGATTTTTTTCAAAATTTCTGAGTAAGGTTCCACAGAAGAAACCTGTCTATTTATAATTCCTATGTCATATGATGATAAAAGGTTTGTTTTACTTACGTTCATGTAAATTTTCAATATAATATCTGTACACTGAAATAAAATTTGTACTGCACACCAACTACAATTGGTGCCATGTTTTAATAGCACTTTTAAATTGTTTAGATAAAAAATACAAAATTTACTCTCGTGAGTATTTACATGTTAGGTAAAATCTTGACTCCATTGCCACTGATTTCAATGAGACCAGGATTTTACCCAAGGTCTCAGTTTGCCCTATAGTGAGGGTGTTGGTCTTATGAATAAGTCACAAGAAGGTATTCTGAGATTGACTACCTAACCCCTTGTTTTTCTTTCTGGCCCTTTTTGCATCTCGATGTAGATCCAGGAATACATCTTATAAAGTAAAGCCATTTCTGTGAAGTCCCATGGTAGTCATGGAACATGATAGATGATGGTCAAACTAGAAGCTTCTTAAATTAAAGTTTGTATCAGAGATGTGTGTACACATTATTTCTGTACCCGTGTTTGGATTTAATTCCTTAACTAGCCATTATACAAATCATGGGAAGGACCAAAGACATTTTTATTCCGATCCACAATCTTTCATTGTCCAAGCTTATCTTTGAAAGTCTAGATCACTGTTCATATTAAAACAGGGAAGGTAGTAGAATCTTTGTCATAAGATTTTTTATTATTATTATTATTATTTTAAAGAATAGGTTAGACCAATGTCTGTCTGGGATGACCTAGGTTTACGTGGCCCTGTCAGTGCAAGGGGGCTGGACAATATGACCTCTTGAGGTCCCTTCCAGCCCTACACTTCTATGATATAACTGTTTTTATTATTTCTGCTGTTGGGACTATCACTAATCAATCAGTCTACACATACACAGAGCTAGAGAATATTGAGACACACACAAGAGCAAGAGAAAATAAAAAAGGAGGACAAAAATGGTCAAAAATGAACTGAAGCAAATAAAAAGACTGTAACATTAAACAACTGAGGTATTCTGATGGACATACTCAGAGAGAGAGAGAAAGAGAGCACATACATAAGGCTCAAGATCTAAAAGGTCCTTTCCCAAACCAGAGGAACCATTGCTGTGCATGAAATTTCACAACGAAACTCCACTTCTGATTGATTTTGGAGTAGATTATGTGTTCGGTTTTCTACATAATACTAATAATTATTCTAAAAAAAAACCCTTTTCAATTGACATTAAAGTTGAGAGTATAGATCAATAACTTAAGGGCAGAGATCCTTACAAGAACAATCATTAAAAAGCCATCTGATTCAGAATTAAAGTTATATTTACAAGAATTATAAACTTTTGAAAGTAAGGAAATTAATATTTTAGTCACTCATCCAGTCTTAAAATTGAGCTTCTTAGCAATACCAGGACAGAATCAGAAACTCAGATTCCTGGGTTTATGGGGTTAGTTTTGAGTCCCTTGATAAGCCTACTAATACTTATGGGAAGAGTGAGAAGGAAACTGGAATGGACTTCAATGGACCTAATAAGGCTTGCAGGGTCCTAAGGTCCACAGGAGCCCTTCCATCTAGTATATGTGAGAACCTGTTCTGCTATACCTCACTCTTTCTCATGGTCCTTTGTGTGAGCCTGGCTAACTCAGTTGGTAGAGAATCAGACTTTTACTCTGAGGGTCCAGGGTTCAAGTTCCTGCTCAGGCAGAGAGCTCTTTAGAGGGAATGCTAGCTCAGTGGTTTGAGCATTGGCCTGATAAATCCAAGCTTGTGCATTCAATGCTTGAGGGGGCCATGTAGGGATCTGGGGCAAAAATCTGTCTGGGGATTGGTCCTGCTTTGAGCAGGGGGTTGGACTAGATGACCTCCTGAGGTCCCTTCTAACCCTGATATTCTATAATTGTTCCCTCTCTAACCAGCTCACTCATCCACTTCCCTCAAACCATGTTTAGAGGTTTATCTCTGCAAAGAAAAGGGTTAGAAATATTTTAAATACTATTTAAATCTGCCAGACCTGATGTGCTGTTCTCACATTAGTACTTCAAATATTAACATATAAAAGTAGTTTGATTGATGAGTCTGTATACAGTATTTGAATCCAACTGTATCAGCGCAGTAAGCCAAGTAAAATATTAGACAGCTTTTTGGACTCTGGCAAAGAGCTCCATAATTATAATATCATAGTCAATAACTGGCTCCATACTTAACCTGAAAAATTTGAGACTGATATTTCTTTGTCTATGGATTTTGGTTGGGCTGAAGGGCAAAATCAAGCTTGTAATGGAAACATAGCTGCAACCTTAACTATGGAATCACAGGCAGTGGATGAAAATGACTTGCCTAAGGATACAGAGTTAACTTCAGAGTATTCATGAAGTCTTGTCTCCCTGTCCCATGCTCAAACAACAAATGGCCTCTCATAATACTCTGTTTTATTTTATTTTTCTAAATATTTGTTTTTTGGGTTTCAGGAACTGGGAAGGGAGGCTGGTGATGGATTAATTATCTTTCATCTCAAAGTCTTTCAAAAACAAAGCTATTTTAAGTAACTTGAAGTGCAGAAAATAATCTTAAAATAGTTGAACTATTCTCTATTGGGACTCCAATTTTGCATATTAATATTCACAGAGTGAAGAATTTTGTGAAAACTTGCAAATTAGGTCAGTAGTGAAAAATCATCATTCATGAGTGAAAATATTAATTTTGCCATGAAAATATTAATATTGTAAAAGAACAAATGGTGAAACTTCACATATTCACTTCAAGGGAAAATTTAAATATTCTTCCATAGAGGTTTTGCAAAGTTTGCAACAAAACTTTTTTTTAAAAAATGGTTCTGCCTAATACTGCCTGCCATTGGGAGAAAAAAAAAAGTGATAGCTCTGAAGTTTAATCCCGAAGTGTTTTGATTTTGTGAAAGTGCTAAAAATGTAATTATCTATTTTATTTTATGGTGGTACAATTTTTTTTTTTCAAACAACTTTCCGCGGGGAGAGTGCTGAACTGGTAAGCATTCCTGGTCTTGGGTCTGAGACCAATGAGATACTTGGAATGTACAAGACACTATATAATCCAAATTTTGTTCTGTCCTAGTGGTCAAAAGGTAGTACTTATCTTGGAATTAGAAGAGGAAGAATACCCCCTTCTCCCTTGATATGGAATTCCTACTACTTTGATCTAATCAGTGCTTGCTATACAGTGCACTTTGTGTAACACAGCTGTCAGCAGTGGTAGACAGATGAATCACCTTGACACTTCCACTTTAGTACAGCACCTAAATCAAATGCATCTGTAAGTGTGGGCTATAAACTATACGTCACCTGCTCAGGGGAGATGGAGAATGAGTGATGCAGATGACAGTGACATTTTCTTCATAAGAAGAAGTAACCTAGCTGGATAATGTTTAAATCCAGCATGTGGGACCGACTCTAGTGAAGTTTCATTGTGAATTGCTCCCAGGCTTCTTGATTGCTAGGCAGTTAAACTGCTTCAGGGTAGCTACAGTGAAAACAAAGGCAATTTTCTTTATTTTTCTCCTCTTTAAACTTTTAATTAGCGCTTTGTCAAAACAGTTACTCTTTAAATGTGTTCATTCCAACACCACCTACATTAGCCAAGCCTTCTACTATAACTATGTCATACCAGAGGAGAGGGACACTGGGAAGAGTGTATTTAATTGTATTGTAACAGGGCAAGACCATGCAAAAAATGTGTGAACAAGTAGCCAAACAATAGACAAATAGTCCTGGTAGAATATTTCTAGTTGTTTAATGTCCTGCTTCATAATATGACTTAAGTGATAGGCTAAATACATGCTCGTAAAAAAACCCTGTCATTAGGCCTTGGCTACACTGGCGCTTTACAGCGCTGCAACTTTCTCGCTCAGGAGTGTGAAAAAAAACACCCCCCTGAGCGCTGCAAGATACAGCACTGTAAAGCACTAGTGTAAACAGTGCTGCAGCACTGGGAGCGCGGCCCCCAGCACTGCAAGGTAAACCCCATCAGGATGTGGAGTACGTGCAGCGCTGGGAGAGCTCTCTCCCAGCGCTACGACCAAACTCGCGGCAGCACTTTGAATTTTCGAGTGTAGCCCAGGTTATCCAAGTGGACACTGTAAATAGGGATCCAACCCATGCCACTTAAAAGAACAGAACTCTATTCAACCAAGGGCTTCGCTACACTCGAGAGTTGCAGCGCTGGTGGTGGGTTTACAGCGCTGCAACTTAGTAACTGTCCACACCTGCAAGGCACATCCAGCGCTGCAACTCCCTGGCTGCAGCACTGGCTGTACACCTGGTCTGCTTGGGGTATAACGATTGCAGCGCTGGTGATGCAGGACTGCTTGTCAAGTGTGGCCACCAAAAGTGCTGTTATTGGTCTCCAGGGTATTAGGAGATATCCCAGAATACCTGTTCAGCCACTCTGCTCATCAGTTTGCACTCTACTTCCCTGGCCTCAGGTGACCCGCTCTTTAAATACCCACCCTTTTAAAAATCCCCTTCCTGTTTGCTCAGCCAGGTGTGGAGTGCAATCAATCAGTGACCATGCCTCCACGCTCCAAACGAGCCCCAGCTTGGAGCAGTGGCAAGTTCATGGACCTCATCAGTGTTTGGGGGGAGGAAGCTGTGCAGTCACAGCTGCACTCCAGCCGTAGGAATTATGGTACCTATGGGCAGATATCAAAGGCCATGATGGAAAGGGGCCATGACCGGGACGCGGTGCAGTGCAGGGTTAAGTAAGGAGCTGCGGAAGTGCCTATTGCCAAGAAGCCCCGTGAGCGGAACCGCGCTCAGGTGCTGCCCCCACGACCTGCCATTTTTACAAGGAACTGGACGCGATACTTGAGGGTGACCCCACTGCCAATCCGAGGACCACGATGGACAGTTCAGAGCAGGGAGAGGAGGGGAGCGTGGTTCGGGGAGAAACCGAGAGTGAGGGTACTGGGGGGGGGGGACACGCCGGAGTCCCAGGAGGCATGCACCAGGAGCTCTTCTAGACGGAGGAAGCTAACCAGTCGCAGCAGCTGGAACTTGTTTGGTGAAGAAGAGGCAGAGGAGCGGGTTCCTGGCAAGCAGCTTTTATTTTTCAGGATGGAAATGTTTCAGGAGAGGAGGGAGGGTTAGGGCTGCATGCATGCATGCCTTAGATGTGGAATAGCCATTGACGTGGGTCTTATCACGTCGCGGTAATGGCCTCGCTAATCTCTTCAAAAGTTTCAGCCAGAGCTGTGGGCAATGCGCTTCGCAAGTTTATAGGGAGAGCCACTGTGGTCCTTGGTCCCAGTCAGCTAACACGTCCCGCGCCACTTTGCCGTGAGGGGTTGGGGGACCATTGCTGCACACGGCAAGACTGCATAGGCCAGGGTGGAATCCGCATTGCCTGTACAAGACCCTCCCTTGATTCCCAGGTAACCCCAGCAGTGAGATATTGTCTCAGGATACTCCTGGGAAAAGTGTAGGGATGTGTTCAAGTGCATGGTCCCCCCCGCAGCCTCTGCTTCCCCAATGCACAGAAACCCCAGTGGCAGCCCTGAACCAATCAGTTCCCCTTTCCCAGGTGAGCTGAAGAGCAGTGGCTTCAGGATTTAATGAATCCTGCACTTCATTCCCTCTACTCAGCCATGTCTTTCGCTGCTGTGCCTCTCTGTCTGTGTTGATGTGGAAAGTATCTACAGTGACAACTGAAAACCCTTCAACTGTGATTCATCCACAATGCTTGCTCTCTATTAAATGTTTCAGTTTTTGTTTTTCCTAAATGCATATACAAGACGCTGAATAAGCTCAAAACACCTAGGAAAACTGGCCAAAAGAAAGAAAGATATGGTGAAAGCAGTTATGAATCTGCCAGAGAGAGTAAGAAGCTGCAGACTGGAGAGAAAAAATGCAGCTATGAGAGAAAAAGAGAAAGCAGGAGAAAAGGAATTGGCTAAGAAGAAAGACGACGCCAGCTGAGTAAGACTCCTGGTACACCACAACTGTATCCAGTCAACTCGAGCGCTGCAGGCATTGCACTACCGTGTTACACACGGTCCTCGTCCATATTTAAGCAAGTCAAGTCAATTATCCCCTCCCTCTACCATGCAGGCAGTCACTACCGTGCTACCCTCGCTCCCCCCATCCCAGAACTCTCTTCCCTTCATGCCCCAATTCACTCAAAATCCCCTTCTCCAGCACCAGTACTTACCACCACACTTGCCCCAAACACCTGTACGTCACTACCACCCTGAAACACACCCTTACCCTCGCACTCAACCCCATCACCATCACATTTCCCTGAAGTGCAGCATCATTGCGCACACTCCAGCAGACATATTGCAACCTTACGTACAGTCACACCTACCCCCTGCCCTTACTTACTTTCTTTTCAATTAAGATATTCTGGCTTTTAAAACGTTTTTATTGAGAAAGTGAAATCCCATACCCCAAGGAAAAAACAAGCACGCAAATCATTTAACCACTCCACTTCACTCCATGTGCAAGGCACCAAACAGACTGTGCTTTCGTGCCTCAAATTCTCCCTTCAAGCATCCCCTAATCTTGTAGCCTCCATTACCACTGCTCTCCTATGCAATCAGCCTCATGTGGAACCTTTGGCAGGTCCATCCCTGACTGAATGTTCACCCTTCCTCCAAAATATGGAGGTACAGCATAGCGGAATATAAACAGCAGAGCGCTTCCCCCAATCTAGCTTCCCATAAAAGTCCCAGCATCCCTTAAATGCGTGGCCGAAAGCACACTCCACAGTCATTCGGCACCGGCTCAGCCTGTAGTTGAACCAGTCCTTGCTCCTATCAAGCTTCCCTGTATACGGTTCCATGAGCCAAGGCATTAACGGGTAAGCGGGGTCTCCAAGGATCACAATGGGCATTTCAACGTCCCCTACTGTGATCTTCCGGTCTGGGAAAAAAGTCCTGGCCTGCAGCTTCTTGAACAGGCCACTGTTCCGAAAGATGCGTGCATCATGCACCTTTCCAGGCCAGCCTGTGTAAATGTAAATGAAATGCTCATGGTGATCCACAAGCGCCTGGAGAACCATAGAGAAATACCCCTTCTGATTAACATAATCGGATGCTAGGTGAGATGGTGCCAGAATAGGAATATGCGTCCCATCTATCGCCCCTCCCCAGTTAGGGAAGCCCATTTGTGCAAAGCCATCCAGAATGTCCTGCACATTCCCCAGACTCACGGTTCTTCTTAGCAGGATCCGATTAATGCCCCTGCAAACTTGCATCAACACGATTTCAACGGTCAACTTTTCCACTCCAAACTGGTTCCCAACCGATCGGTAGCTGTCTGGAGTTGCCAGCTTCCAGACTGCAATAGCCACCTGCTTCTCCACTGGCAGCGCAGCTCTCAATCTTGTGTCCTTGCACCACAGGGTGGGTGCGAGCT
The DNA here is from genome assembly GCF_003597395.2 of Chelonoidis abingdonii. Taxonomy (NCBI): domain Eukaryota; kingdom Metazoa; phylum Chordata; order Testudines; family Testudinidae; genus Chelonoidis; species Chelonoidis abingdonii. Next base: position 75,355,651 of record NC_133776.1, read on the forward strand.
CCTCACACAGTCCCATGAAAGTGGCTTTTCTCATCCAAAAGTTCTGCAGCCACTGCTTGTCATCCCAGACTTCCATGACAATGTGATCCCACCACTCAGTGCTTGTTTCCCGAGCCCAAAAGCGACGTTCCACGGTGCTGAGCATTTCCGTTACTGCCACAAGCAATTTAATGTGACACATCAGGCTACTTGATATCATCATTGGACTCCTCACTGTCACTTTGGAGTGGAAGGAATAGCTCCACTGCCAAACGTGATGTGCTGGTGACACTCATCAGCAAAGTCCTCAGCAGCTCGGGCTCCATTTCCCACAGAAATTGCGCTGCACAGAGACTCACAATGGTTCCAAACTGCTGGGATGTGAAGCGATGCACCACGGGGCGTTGGGACAGGAAGCGGAATGACCTGCACCCTTCTGTCCCCTTCCCACAACCCACGGCGCCAAAATGGGATGAGGTGCTCTGTGGGATAGCTGCCAACAATGCACCACTCCCAACTGCACTGCAAATGCTGCAAATGTGGCCACACTGCAGCACTGATAGCTTTCAGTGTGGCCACACTGCAGCGCTGTCCCTACACAGCTGTACGAAGACAGCTGTAACTCCCAGCGCTGCACACCTCCAAGTGTAGCCAAGCCCTAAGATCTATATAGGCTCCCAAACTATAGCTCTGTGCTTCTAGACTTCAGCTCTTACTCCTTCTCAGAGAGTAAATGCATACTCGGGGATCCTGCCCCAAATTCCTCCTCCTTCATGCAGATGAAAATAGCAGTAAGTAACAATTCCTTTCTATATCCACTATGGGGGTCAGTGCAGTTTACATGACACTCATTTTGACTGTACAGTACTTACCTTTTATTACGTTTGGTGTGCGATAATAGTTCTGATAATTCTAACCATAGATGCTTCCTGTCAAATATGTGGAAAATATTTAACAGATCTTTAATTAGTTTTAAAACAGTATGGCAGTAGTAAAAGTCACATATTCCATAATTTGAGTAGCGGAAAAGACTGTTATCAAGTGGAACTCTACCATTTGGATTGTAAAATGCATCTTCTGGAACCAAGGCTGACTATTACTTTCATTTTCACTCATACTATGCTTATGCTAGACAGTGTCTTTTTTATATTTGTCATGCAGCTTGACCAGAATCCATTAAAACTTTATTAAATTCACATTCTCCTAATTTTATAGGCTGTCTCTCTTTTTCCATGATCAAGGGTCTCCAGTGTAATCCTAGGAAGCTAATTACAAGGGATAATGAATTAAAGGAATTGGCACAGTAAGCAAAAATATTGGACAACTTTATATAACTTTATATAACTGTTTGCTTTAAAAGTACTAACCTCTCTGTAAGTCTCTATGTAGAGAGGTGGTACTGTTGATTTGTGTAGTAGTTTATCTCAATATGGTGTGAATTAAAAGAAAGTGGGACCTTTATTTTCAAACCTGCTTAGAGGTACTAATTTAAAGGTTTTGCACTTGCCACTAAAGGTTGTTATTGAGACATGTTTAATGATCATTCTGTGTTAGCCTATTCTTGATAGTTGCAGGATAGGTTTATAGATTCAGTTCTGTACTTCAGAACTAACCAGTATAAAAAAGAAGCATATAGCCAGAGTAAGAGGAACAGTAAGTGAGTTTTTTCTTAAAATCCTAATTTAGTCTACATAATGAAAATCTCTTCCTCAAAGCCATTGACCTATGGGTTAAGGTACAGCCTTTCTTAGTCCTTTGGGGTCACAAGAAGAAAAAACCCATTTCAGCATCACAGGTGAATCTTATTAGACACACAAAGCACTTGTTAGCAGAAAATATGGGATAGCTCACATTTATCAAAATTATCCTTGACATTTCCTTTTGCTCAGCTGAAAACAGTATCTAAGCTCCCAAAGCTACATGTTACTGGCTAGAGAGAAACCCTTGGTTTTGGGTTTTCTTTTGTAGAGGACATCAAAATGAATATCTAGTGAATAAGCATTGTTAACTGCAGTTATTTTAATTGCTTGATTAGCAATATTTATGCCTATGTTATAGGATTTTTTAATTCTGGAGACTTCTAAATATTTCCATAAGTGCAGCTAAATCCTTACAGTTTGTTCTGTTTAAAAAGATGATGCTTATAAACACCATGCAAGGTGTTGTACGCCTCTGAAAACGAACATCCTCTATTCACAGAGGAGGTAATGTATATCACAGGCAGGGGAGATGCAAGCTTTGCAATTATTCCCCACCCGGCTGCCTCTGCCTGTCCCGAAGGAGATCACATTTAGGAGCAGTTCAGTCTTCATACACATTCAGTTGATGGCCCCTTTGCAGTTGAAAAGGTGCATGCTAGTGAAAGCTGTGGTAATGCTTTCTCTAATGTGTTAATAACTTTGAAAACCTAGCCTGCATGAAGCCTGTTTTTTTTAATTCACTTAGACCACTAAAAGAAGTGTTTGTGTGTGTTAATTGAATGTTGGCATTGCAAAGTTTAATATAATTTATTGTTGAAATTATTGTATGTATCAATAAACAACACAAAAAAATCTCTTTATGGAGAGAGGGAAAACAACAGTTAAGACGGGAACACTATGTAATTGTGAATTGCATTTTTATTAAAACTGACAATTCTGATTTAGTTGTCATGCCTACTGTAAATAATTTTTATCAAAATTTGATGAAGGCAAATATGATTATTTCTTAGTGCAAGGGTACCATTTTTAAATGGTACTTACAAAGGATTTTTTTTATAAAGTATACCTCTTGTTTGTTTTCACACATTTCTGTAGCAGCTGAAGGTACACAGGTAAGAGGATCTTGCAAAAACCAAGTTACTTAACTCCAGCAAAGTTCTTCCTAGATGTTGTCACAGGCTTCCAGCTATAAGGAAAGTGAGTTAATAATGGGACAGGTTGTGTCTGTTGCTATGGAGAATTCAATCAAACAACTGAGCAAATCATCAGTACAGACTGCTAATCTAGCAAAGTTTACCACCTGTAGGCTAAGGAAAGCATTAAACAACCTCCACATTACCAGCAACCTAGTTCCAGGTTATCAAAAGAAAACCTTTCCATATGATGCGCACACACCTTATTATGCTAGTCTAGTTTACTACATTCCTTCATCAATGATGTAGCTCCTTTTCAAAACTAATCCCTTCCACATACGCTCTGCCTCCCTCTCTTTGTCAAGAGATGTTGACAATAGAGAAGCTTAAGATTTAAGTATACTTGAACATGAAGTGAATGTTCTGCCCTTAAGAACATAATCATTTGTGTATAATCAATTGATTCAAAACAGGTTTCAAATAATTTAAACATCTCTAAGCTTGTGATTCTCCTTTATCCTGGCCTATTGTAGCTCATGCTTCTTTTGCTAAATGGACTCATTCTTCTCCTGCTGTTCCTCCTCCTCCTCCTCTACCTCACTTTACATCTTAATGGCATACATCTGTTAGTGGACAGCTTGCACAGGATGAACATAAGGCGCTCTTTTCCAGGGTCAACTTAATTGCCAAGCTAGGTCCATTTAGCCTATTGAAATGTATCTTCAAAATTCCAGAAATTCTGCTAATGACAGGTATCTTGGAATATTGTGCTACATAATAAATATAGTTGTGCAGGCCTATGAGAGGTCTGTAAAATCCAGTGTCTCATCGCAGATATATATTTGTGTGTTTGTGTGTATGAGTAATATATAATTATACTAACGTCTGTTCCCTATAATTTCAAATAATGCAGTCATAGTCTGATTTGGGTTTAATTCAGGATGAAGGAATATGAATGAAGTTACATAACATTAATGTTTTGATAGATTTCTCTCTATAGAGTGGCACTTTTGAAATGCTAACAGATATCATACATGTGCCACACATGGGAAAAAACTGATGTTATCTGTTGGCAAATGTTACCTTTTTTGATAATCACACTGTGCTTTCTGGAGATTGTTATAGAATAACTCTGCTGTCATATATGGGTATGTTAACAATAGACAGTAGTTTTCTTAATTCTCCTATTATAGGCTATTTAAGAGTTGGATAAACAACTTACAAAGCATTTGATGACAAAGAAATGGCATACAAGTGAGCTGATTACACTAATATTGTCTAACAGCAAACACTTCAATGTTATAATTGAAGGGCCTCTCTCTATATGCTTACCTCAGATGGGAATGAAACAATTGTAGTAATTTTTGTGGGTGCTAAACTTTTCTGCGTGGTTTGATATGTTCAAAGGTAGCACTGATATCTTAATAGTGTATTATACACTGTAACTAAACCATCATTTATAGTGTAGATTTTTTTTATTGTTGTCAAAAATTCTGCCTATCTTTAAATATAAAAAAATCAGAAAGCTACAGGCTGCTATATTGATCAATAATAAAAAATATTTAACTCACCCTGTATCTGTATTATTAAAAATGTACTCAGAAACAGCAAATATCATTGTAAAACATGACTCATTGCCCTCTGCATTTGAGAAAAAAGGGTCCTTGATCTGCTGAAGATATATATATGTATATATTTATGGATCCTAGAAATAATTCTATACTAGGTCTTACTTAGTTCAATGAAAGTTTGATACAGGTGCTAGTAGAGAATTGGGGCCTCAACTATATTTGCTAAAAGTAGATATAAAGCTCACCTGGCACTACCCCAAGCAAGAACCAAACTCTGTATCTGGAAGGTATAGGTTGAACGTACTAGAGGAAATTAGGGCTTGGCAGAAAGGAAGCAAATCCACTGAAGGAAAGAGAGGCCTCTGGTTATGAAACAACAGTTCAAAAGGGGGCTGAAATGGGTGGGAAAAAAAGATTGTGTTTATTTTTGCCCAGTGATATATATAATCACAGTGACCCACAGGAATTTATAGTAGAATATTTTCATTACAGTAGCATGGCTGTTATATGTCTTATCATTCATGCACATACTGTCACAGCCAGACATTTAGATCAACCCTTCATTGGCATGTCTTCATCTAAAAAGAAGCAAACAGGGAAGATAGGGACTGATAGAGGAAGAAATAAAGTCTAAAAAATCAGCTATAGATATTAAAAAGGGAAAGGGTAGAGAAACATAGAAGACAATTGATTTACACTAATTAGCTGCAGTTGTCAGATGTGCGTCTTAGTATCATCTAACTTCTTTTATCCTGCTGAGAAATCCGAGTAAACATTATGGGTTTGATTAGCTGTGTAGCTAATATATCCAGGCTTTTTTTGTATTCTGAATTACAGGCAGGGAATTTGAAAAGTAGTACCATATGGAGTGAATGTTGTATTTGTCATTCTAAAAGTTATCAATGCACTTTTCTACAAGTACTAGTCGTGTCAAGGATTTGTCAAGTAAAGTGGTAGTATTGAATATCCATTTTATTGCACCACATTGAGTCCATCTGTAGAAATAAATCATACTGCTAAGTTTTTGAATCTCCAAGGAATGCTTACACTACCAGAGACTATAAAAATGTATCTTTAAATTCATTGTTTAAAATTTAAATTTTTGTTTGGTCAATATGTAATAGATGTCCCATGTACTGTATATGTCCTGTTATAGACCAATAAGTCCAATAAGGTATCAATCACACACATACAATAGCTGCCATTAACCGGTGAGGTTATCTATGTTTTGAGAAGATAATACATATGTATATGTTACAGAATGATATGTAGAGGAAACAATAGTAAAAAACAACAGCAGAAGGCTTGGACTTTTCTTGCTCTTTTTGTTAACAGACTTAAAGACCTTCTTGTCTTTATCTTACCACTTATATTAGAGTTAATAAAATGCCCACATTCATTGACCAAGTAACTAATATGAGGAGGGATATCTCAGTGGTTTGAGCATTGGCCTGAAAAACCCAGGGGTGTGATCTGGGGCAAAAATCCATCTGCGGGTTGGGCCTGCTTTGAGCAGGGGGTTGGACTACATGAGCTCCTGAGGTCCTTTCCAACCCTGATATTCTAGGAAAAAGTTAGGGGATTTAGTTCCATTAACACTATTGATTTTCTAGTGAGAATACCCCTCCAAAGTTAATTTAAATCCTTGGAAATGTGTAAGTAGGAGTCCTCTGCTTCCTATCATGCAAAACAAAGAAAAAGATAAATCCCATTCTTGGGAGACTCTGTTCTTGATTTCAAAATGGTCCCTGGGAAAACCTAGATCTCTGTTAATTTTAAAAATTATTTGCTAAGAGAAAATATAAGGGTGAATGAATAAATGCAAATTGATCCGATCAATGTCTGGTGGTGGGTAAAATCGTAAGGTGGTTTGGGTAATGGACCAAATTTCTATTTTGTTTCCACAATGAATTGTCTCCATGCTTTTCTATACACAAAATGAAGGCCAGCTTCTCAAAATCTGTGAAAAAAATCATCATCTATTGGATTGTCCGTTAACTTCCTGATGCTTGTGGTAATGGACTCTTGAAGATAATAAGAACCATTTTTGTTCAGACACAATCCACTGCCCCATTGACTGTAACGTGGTGGAACAATAAGATTCAGTGCCTGCCACTATTGCTGCCTTACCAGGATTATGCTTATAGTAATTTCCATGGCCTCTGCTACAAGTACAGAAAAGGCTGGACGCAATGGAGCATGTACTGCACCACTGATGATCAAATAGGTGCTGTTGTCTGCTCTGGTATATGGTTGTGCCTTGTGTTGTGCTTTTATTAAAAGGATATTGCCAAATAACCTTCTCTCTCTCTCTCTCTCAAATGCCATTTTATAAGTTTTAACATGCTCCCTACCAATTTTGTCCTTTTTCCATTTGATAAACATTGATTTGTTGTCTTGTTTCTAATGGAGCTTGAAATTAACACAACTCTCTTTATTTACTTCCTTGTTTGTGCAACCACTATCACCGGTAATATAACAGTGCAAGAAATACATTATATACCCACACATATACACTCACTTTCGTCCATAAACAACAAATCAGGGAACAGTGCTAATTAGTTTATTGCTATTAACAGAGCCAGAAAGAGAAGATAGGGTATGCAGAAGTCTTACATAAACCAGGCTTTTCTTGTTAATGGTGTAATAGATTAAAATAGATATTTATACATTCTATCCTAATGATGATTAAATAATGTAGCATACATTTTGAGCCCAAAAGGGTTAATATCTTTAGGTATAGTTTTTTGTAAATTAAATTTATCAGAAATATTCATAAAGAAGCACTAAAAATAACAGTTAACAAGCTATTAAGTTCAACTGATGGCTGTTAATGGAACGGTAGAAAAGACAAAGACCTGCAAATAAAACTGATCTAATGAGGAGACAACCTCTATAATATCAAATATCATTTAATATCCTCCATTTATAGCTGATATCCTGCTGTAACTAATTGGTCAAAATAGTCTCAGAATAATAACACATTGTCAGCGCCCCAGAAGAATATATCTAAAAAATTAGCATTTCCACTCAACTAGACTAAACTTAGACATAGTGTACACTTTTATAGCTTACTTGAGGTCACTTGAGAAGTAACCTCTTACATCAGGTGTAAATTTTCCCTATAAACTCTACTTTTCATCCTCTAAATCAGTGGTGGGCAACCTGCGGCCCACTTTACATTTGCATGGCTGCCCGCAGCTCCCAGTGGCCACAGTTCACCATTCCTGGCCAATAGGAGCTGCAGGAAGCAGCAGTCAGCATGTCCCTGTGGCCCACGCTGCTTCCGCAGCTCCCATTGGCCGAGAAGGGAGAACTGCAGCCACTGGGAGCTGCGGGTGGCCGGGCAATTGTAAACAAACTGTCTGGTGGCCCACCAGCGGATTACGCTGAGGGGCCGTAGGTTGCCCACCACTGCTCTAAATGAAATAATTCTTCTAAATCTCAGTTGATAGGTTTAGGGTAAGAGTTTCAGAAGCACTGAGTATTGGCCTAACTCTGCTCCCACTGAAATGAATGGGAGTTTTATTATTACTTGTGGGTTTTTTCCTGCACTGAAATCTGATTTCTTTTTATCTTGTCTGATTTTATATGGCTCTTTATGAGATAAAAAAACTGATGTTTTTACATCAAGTTCAAGTTTTTTTCTTCAAAGATGTGCAGTTGTGCACAGATCCTGAACAATATAAATTCTGTGACAGTGTCCCCTGAAAGTCTACTGTGCAGTTAGTTTGAAAAACATTAAACTTAATCTACCTGGTACTAAATAATACATTTATAGGTATTAAATGTTGCAATATATGTATTAATCTTGGGCAAAAGAGGATACTTTATGGACTAGCCCTGTGAGTAAAAGGAGGACATACAGTGGTATACTTATGCAAGAGAAGAAAATACTGAGTGCCAACTGTTTTTTGTAGGAATAGACCTTACTGGTTTTGGATATAAAAAGGCTTTTATATCCTTTTTATATAATTATTTTTATGCTTTTGATTGGCACAAGTTGTTTGCTGGGCAGAGAGGTAACAATGTTGTTGTTATATCATAGTAGCATGTAGAAATTTTGACACTGATTAAAAGAATGCCTGGCAAGTCAAGAATTTAAGCACAATTGGTTGGTATGATAGAGACAATGATTTCCAAATATCTTGAGTTTTAAAATGTACATTCTACTCAGGCTTTCTATTTCTCATTAGAGATGTGGTATGTGATTAGTTTTTCAATTCCCTTTTAAGGTGACACTTTGAGTTTACTTAAGAATTCCTGCTAGGCATCCTTTGTATGTCCATTAAAAACTGGGACCAAATTGGGGCAGTAGGAGCACCAGGAGACATTGTGCCTCCCCCTTAAAAGAGTACAGAGTGCAGTCCCGTTCCCACAAAACCCGGTTAGCACAATCAACCAGCACTCTCAATTCCCTCAGAGCATCTATTCCTAGAATGCTTTCTTCCCCCAAATCCATCAAGCCAAATTGCCCTTGCCTTTTCTTTGTCTCCACACTATATGGGATTTTTTTTACAGAAGAGGACAATGCTTTATGCCTCATTAAATCCCTGTAAGGTTTTGACTCCAGCCGCAGGTTCAAATAGGTGCTTATTTTGGATACTAATTAGGGAGTAGGTGGCACCTGAGTCCACTAGTAAATTCTGTCCTAATGCCCCTCCTGCAAACTTCACATAAACCGTGAACCTCCCCCACTCATCGGTGTTTAAGTGTGCCACAACTGGGGGATCCTAGGGCAGCCAGCCTTCCTATAGGACAGCAATCGGTAGTGCACTGCCGCTTTTCCCTCGATGCTCGGCCAGTTCATGTTCTGCCAATTTCACTAAAAGTTCAGCAGTAGGCAGCCAGTCTATCATTTCCTTTTGCTCATATTTTAAAAGCCTCTTCCAAATTTCCCAATGCCATGGGTCGGGGGTTCTGCCTCAACTCTTATGGGGTCTGTCTCCTTTTTCCTTTTCCTGCATGCTACTTGGAGGGGCTATAGCAGCCACCTTATCGGGTTTCCTTTTAGGATGGTGCATATCCTTTTGGACTTCACAGACCTGCTTTGCTCTATCCTCAATATCTCTTGTTCGAACTGCTGCCAGATCCATATCCACTATGGCCATATGAGTTAAAGGGAGAAATCCTTGGATTAAAGCTTGTTTGAAAGGGAGGGCTGCAAAGTCTGAGTTAATGACATTTGTCAGCCCAGAATGTCTCCATTGCCAATTTCTTTCTGGCTACATAAATTTCTACTCTCTCCCTGGCCTGTTGCTTCTCCTGGTGAAATATAACTGTGGGGTTTTCTCCTGGAAAGAGGGTTGTATTACTTCCCTAGGCACATTTATATGCTTCTCTGTATCATCTGCTCTGGGGACGGCACCCATCTGGATATCATAAGGGAGCTCTGCAAAATCCTTAGAGGACATACACTCCCTGCATGTAGCTACCACATCAGCCGGAGTGAATCTAGCCTTGCCAGATACTCTTACCATCCACCCCAAGGCTGTGCTCCTATTCAGTGGGCCAGCTGATTTCCCTACTGCCCTAACCTAGTCAGGGGGTGAAGGGTCTAGTCTCCACCTGCTCCTCTGTTCCTCCCTGACCTTCCTAGGGTCCCCTTTTTGTGACAGAGGTGCTGACTATGGGGGCCATCGGGGGAAGCCTTTGCAGCTTTTCCAGTGATTCCCGTAAGGGGCTATATGGAGACTGCCCAATGGGGTCCAGGGTGAACTCATCAGGGGATTGTGGCAGCTCATAATTGCAATAAAGGGGGGGATACATTGGGATCCTCCTCTGATTCTATGTCTTCCTCCCAGCTATAATTCCCTCTGATCGCTGCCACGATCCCCCTTTGCTCTCCCAACTGAGCCTTAAGGGCACAAATCTGTCTCTGCGTGAGGGCACAAATCTGTCTCCGGCATTCCCCATGGTCTGCCTGGGTTCTGTTCTGTGAATCCTTTAAAAGGGCTCTGACTGCAGCTTTGCTCTCCATTGTCTGCTGTTTCAACTCAGACACCTCTCCCTGCAACTTACTACTAACCCACTCACTGTCACATACCAGCTTCTGCATTCCTACAATCTGTGCTGCTTGTGTTAGAGAGGTATCTCTGAGAGCATCAGATTCTGCCTTCAAATTAATCACTTCACTTTCCTTTTCAGCTCTGGTTCTTTCCAATTCCTGCACCTGGTCTTTTAACCGATCTACCTCCTGATCCAGTGTTGTCGCAACCAAACACAACTCCTGTAAAGCAGCCTTTTTCTTTGCCCTAACATTCAGACCTCCCCATCTTCCGGCACTAACCCAGATTCCCATTGCTTGTGGAGCTGCAGGAAGGCTCCAGGGCCAGTGAAGGCACTGGGCTTCCAGGGTCCATTACCCCCATACTCTTGTACAAAATCTGTCAAGCTGTTTCCCAACATCCTGTTCAACTGTTCATTCTTTCCAGCTGTTTCCCTGTCTCTGGACATACTTTCTTCACTTGAGCAGGCAATCAGTCTGAGTTCTGAGTCCCAGTAATAGAATGTATTCGTAGATTAACTTGCGAACTGTGACACAGGAACTTGTAGGGAGTTACCCCACCCCGCTTTTACCTCCTATTGCAATGGACAAACTACAAACTGTTTGTACCATCCGTCTCCTTCCTCTCTAACACTCTTCACTAGGGCCTCCAAATTCCGTTACCCTGGGTTCTTTCAACCCAGAGCTCTTGGTAACTTTTACTCTGTGGGAGGAGGTGTCAGGAAATAAATCGGAGAGACACGGCTGTCTGACCAATAGATGGCTGGCACAAACAGGACAACACAAGAGTGCTTTCACTTAAAGCTAAACTTTACTTAGTCTTAAGCACTTACGTATGTCCACAACAAGATTAGTAAAACACTCCCAACCCTTGATAATTACCAAAGCTGAGTGTGGCTCTCGAGTGAAACAGCGGCAGGCTTTCAGTGGCCAAATCTTCCGTTTGCTGGTGAGGACCGCAAGATGTATCCAGAGGGAGAGTCCAAAAAGAGTCCAACTATCTCAAACCTTTTCCCCTTATTTATACATTAGTAATAGAATGACATGTCCCTTAAAGAAAACTTGTTAAGCAATCAGTTCCAATGGGCAAGCAAGAGGCTCCTTCTGATTATTGATTAACCAGATGTGGGTTTTTCTAGAGTTTGCAGCCTTGAGACCCCAATAGACATTCCTGGGGCACATCCTGCTTTTTTAAAATGCATGTATCAGCAACTTCAACACAATTCTTATCAGGAAAGATGTGGTGTCAAGCTGTCCTTTCAGTGGCACCCCAAACTCCTCCCCCGCCCCGCCTTGGTCAAGCTGAGACTGCTGAATGGCCAATTTACAGCTTGCTGACTACGCTGCCTTTAACAATAAGCCATCGTGGTTTCAGGCACTTTACTGGTTTGCCAAAGTCTCCCTGTACAAGGTAACACAACCAGTTGATGATTGAGTCCATGTGGGCCCCTCAGGACCACAACCCTTTTTGGTGGAGTTTGTCTCTCAGTGCTAGTGAGGAAGCACTAAGGAGTGCAGGAGACGATTTGTGGGTGGCCCTTGCTTAGGCCAACCACAATCTGGTTTGAGCAAAATAGTCTTCTCTGTGCAAGTGTAAATTCTGTTGACGTGTAGAGGATTTATTCTCCTCATAAAAGGAGAGAGATAGACCTGTCCTATTGAACTCTCAACCCTGGGTTCAGCAGGCCAATGCTCAAACCACTGAGCTATCCCTCCCCCCTAGATTACTTACTTGAATTTCCAGGACTGGGGACTAAGTGGTTCTATAAACCTTTTCACTGTGGTCTGAATCCTGCTATCTTTCTTCAGTCTGAAGTTCTAGATTACTTCACTGGGAGTCAGGCTGCAAGATTCAGCAAAAATATAGAATAATAAAATGAAGGCACGTTAAAGGGAGAAATGCTAACATAGTTTGGGTTGGTGCAGTTCTTCATGATATGGCATCAGATTATAAGGGTGGAAATTATTATAAATAAAAAAGTAGCAGGCAGAGTGTGTGTGTGTGTGTGTGTGAGATTGGTATTCTCTGCTCATTGTGGAAGGCAGCCATTGGGATCGGTTGCTGCCACTATTATTAATCTTTATCTTGTGTTGGCACTTGGCTATCAGAAAACGGCTGAAGTTTGATGGGGCCTGGAACAAATTATTTTGTAATAGAATTTTTATGTCTCTGACCAGTCAAGGAAAGAAGGAAAGACTTTTGTGAGCACAGGGTAAATATACAGCAGAACTTTTTTATTTTTCTTTAAGCTTTGTTTTGTTTTGTATCTGATAGAGGTCAACAGCACAGAGAAAGGACAGCCTTTCTGTCAATATTCTTTGCTCACGATTAGGAATATTTATTTTGATTCATGATTCACAGTTGTTGCAGCAATTCAATAAAGCATTCCAATATAATCTTACTCCCATACTATATCAAGTAATTAATAAAGTGTGCCTTGTTGAGACTGTCATGCCTCAGGTGAGCTGTTAGATTGGAAGTCTAAAAAATTTTGATCTGCTATGTATTGTGATAGACCCAGGCCAGTTGGGTACAGCAAAGTAGTCGAAGGCAGATATACTGGCCACTGGATTATCAGTTTGCTGTTCCCTGATTGACCAGAGCAGGGGCTGTTCCAGGCTAATGTTAACATCTGACTCCGGTTAACCTGCAAAGAGTCAGGTGAGGCCATTTAGGTAATATGAACACCTGACTCTAATTAAGGACCTTTTGATACAATAAAAGGGCTCACTCCAGTCAGGCTGGGGAGAGCCAGGGAGCCAGAGGAGAGGAAGTGCGGCTGAAGGGCTGGTTAATGAAGACACCCTCAAGCCATTGGTAAGGGAGTCCTAAGGTAAGGGTGAAGAAGAGAGAAGCAGGAGAGCTATGGGGAAGTAGCCCAGGGAAATGTAGCAACTCTGGCAGTGAAAACCTGCTACCATTAGGGTCCCTGGGCCAGAACCCGGGGTAGAGGGTGGGCACAGGTCCCCCCTCCCAACCTGCCACTACAGAAGCACCTCCTGGGAGGGGAAGACAGGATCCTGTCAGGACAGGAGGCTAAACTGTTCTGAAATAAGCCCCTAGGGGCAACAGAGACTGTGGGAGTTCTCTCACCAACCTCCTTGCAGGCCTATGATGAAAAGGGTTCAGTAGACTGTAACCCTGGCCCTAGAGAGAGAAGGGCTACGTGGAGGGTCGCAGTCAGCCACTGAGGCTAGCATAAACCACCTAGAAGCACAGTCGGAGCTCTGCGGCAGTAAATATATATATCTTAGATTCCATTAGATTCTAGGCGCAAGGGAAAGCGCGAGAGGTTCAATCAAGAGTCCAGGTCTCCCTGCCGCTCATGGCAGATCCCACAATTACGGTCTAACCATCCCTGATAGACATTTATCTACTACTCTTAAATTTATTCCAGTGTTTAACCACCCTGACAGTTAGGAACTTTTTCCTAATGTCCAACCTAAACCTCCCTTGCTGCAGTTTAAGCCCATTGCTTCTTGTTCATCTTAGCCTCTAAGGATAGAACAAGTTTTCTCCCTCCTCCTTATGACACCCTTTTAGATACCTGAGAAATCCAAAGATTGGGCAGAGGTTGACACAACCTTCTAAAAATCTGGCCCTGTGTAAACAAGTAAATGCAATCAGGTATAAGGACTTTTCTATATCCATTATACATTCATCAAAAAGGATATTTGTTTATTCGATAGATATTATTTTACAATAAACAGGATAGTCTACTGCAATACAAAATAATTTAGGGATGGTCTAATGCCTAAAGGCCCAGTTCTGACTCTTTGCAAATGGTCCCATGGAAGTCAGAGAGAACTCATGAAGTAAGGTTCTACTGAACATGAAACAGTTGAGTGCTTAGTGCACTAAGGATCGTGGAAATCCATAGGTTTGGGGTTTTGTTTTTTTTTTGGAAAATGGGGGAACACTAAAAGTAAAAACAAAATAAGGAAGCACACAATGAAATCTTTTCTTTGTAAGTGTAACCCTTCTGCTAGGTGGAGTCAGCAGCAACAAGGGCTGGCTTCAATAAGCAGGGGTCCCTCTTAACAATACAACACAGAACCAGCTCAAGCCCTCACTCCGTAACTTGGGGAAATTAAATACCACCCATGGGTGCCTCTGTGAGGCAATACTTCCCGCTTGCAAGCATGAAGTCTGCAAAAGAACTTTTTATTAAAAGGGGAAAGGAACCCAGCATTAATCTGGGAAAGCACCACAACCACAATTCAAACACATCTGACCATGAGGAAAACAACCATCTCAGAGTGCGTGGGACAGGCTTTTATTGTTTTTAATATGTTTTCTCTGTAATGCGTTTACCTTAAGATCAGATTTACTTGCTTAGGAAAAGCCGTGTAGTAACTTAACTATGGCAATCACAGTTTTACTGTTTCTAAGGAGAAAAGTAAGGCAGGCCTGGTTCGGCAGTCTCACTGTGCAGCCTGGAAATGCTGTGGTCAGAAGGGAGAGAGTCTCTGCCCAAGAGAGATAACAGCTAGGGAGTCAGAAGCCTAAGAGTTGGTTCCCTTGCTGGATCATAGAGTGGGAATTCAGGTGCAGTTTCCCTGAATTGAGACAAATGTTGACAAATACAGGCTTTGTTGGGCCAAATTCTTGTAATATTATTGGGAGTCCCCAGATGGCGTTTTAGCTGTTAGTTGTAGTACAGTTCTTTCAAGAAACTATACAGAGACCAGTAAAACTGGTTCCCTGACTGAATGTGACTACAATAATTTCTTAGGTGCTGAGCTGCTTCCTACATGATATATCCATGCAAATAAACAAAAAATGGTTTGCTGGAGTCTGGTGGCCCAGCATGAACTAGGAAAGTATGAACCTTTCTGACTCGAAAAAATTCAAGCACCACATATAGCTCATTTTCAAGAGCCGTCAAATCCCCAAGATCAGGAAGATAAATGATGATGCATGCTGATGTGTGAAATATGGCAAATAGGTGAACTAAATAAAAAAAAAAACAGTAGAGGTCATATTACAGAAAGTTTATGAATATGTCATCCTCAAAAGTGAACCAAATGTTTGCAAGCTAGAAATTTCATAACAACATACAAGGCCCAAGACATCCCAGAATAAATGTTGTTTATTGTTACATGTATTTATGGCAACACCCACTATGGCCTAGGCACTTTCTAAACACTCAAGGATTGTCCCTGATGCAAGATGTTCACAATCTAAGGACAAAAGAGTTACATTTTGCAGCATGGTTAATAGTTGCTGATTAAGGATTGTACACATCCTAACACACACACAATTATTTGTGACTGGAGAACATTTAAGTCAGTTTTATAAGTACATGAAAAGCTTATAGTTGAGGGAGCTAAGCTTGATTAAAGAAAGAAGTAGATGTTGCTAGAATTCATGAAATGGCAGAAGACCAGCTAAATCTCTGTCTAAAGAGAAGGAATAGTGGAGTCTTGCTTTCCCTGCCGTCAAAAAAAAATTACATGGTTTCAGAACCATAAATTCCAAACTCAGGGACTCTTCACTATAAACACCTTGTCTCAACCCACTTCTTTTTAAATCAGGGGACTAGTAGGCTGAGCACTTCTGGTCATTGCTGCTGCCATAGTATCACAGTCTTTTTTTTATCTGAGAACTACCTAGTTCCAGTCACCATTTCAGAAAATTGAATTGTAAAATTCTACTTGGCATATCAGAAGGAAATCAGAACAGACTAAGTGAATAAAGTATCATTTGTTTAAAAGGTTAAATAAACTATATGTACTTCCCTTGAAAATAATTCTGAAGAAAGTATTTTGAGATTATATAAACTATTGGCCACACACTAAGCACTACTTTAAATTGTGAAAAAGACAGGAAATTAAGAATTTATTTCTCAAGATCTTTACATAGCACTTATTTTATACTTCTACTACTGTACTGGAATAACTAGAATAAATAGTTTTTAAAAATGAGAATTATCTAGCAGTTTAAATATATTTTCAAATGTAACTATTAAACTATACAGAGCCATTCCGATCTTAACAGGTCACATTTACCCTGGGGTATTCTTCAGTAGAGGTACACTAGGGATTAATTTGGCTCAATACTCGAATATTAATGGAGTCTATTTCATTGACTGCTCCTATGACATTAAGTGAATATTCAAGCATAATAAAAAAGTGGAAATAAAAAAGAGAAAGAGATGTAATGAGCCTAGTATCTGCTATGAGTTCTATCTAGTTCCTTTCCAGAGGTTCTGAATCCTAGCTAAAGTCCATCTAGAGGATTTTATCTGAAACTTCTATAACTGCTAAACTCCCTGTCTCTTGGCAACTATCTACTAGAATCACAAAGCACTGCAGTTTCTCTATTCAGCATGCTACTGCATGAAGTTCTTGGAAAGGTCATCTTCCTGGGCAGTAAGTTTTCTTTCTCCACTAGTGGAACTGTGCTACACTTTGGGGTACAAATTGTCCCGAGCCCAGCCACATTAATGGGATGAGTAATACACTTCTTCCAAAAGATATTGCACATGTATCAGAGTTATATCCTTCTTATGAATAGGAAAAAAAAACTGTGCTGTCACAGAAACCACTTTGTAATAACTGTACTAATGCTGGTTTTTAAAGGCAGACACTGCACATTTAATTTTTTTCTAATTGTGCTGCTTGTTGTTTGTTCTTTCAAAATCTTAAGGCAATAGTTCTTGAAGTTAGTGAGAATTCTACATGTTTAAAGACTTTAGCTTCAAGCTTTGACCTTAAAATTGTCCTTGCTACAGTAGATCCCTTCAATCCCCAAAGGTTTTTAGGTTTTAAGATGATGATAGCTTATTCTGCCTTTTTCCCTGAGTACTTTGAGTCCTGCAATATGACCAATAAAACCATCCAATACATTTTAAAACATTCAATATTGTTTTTAATTTTTGCCTAAAAAGTAAAGCTGTGTGTATTACAGCTACAGTGTCTTAATTTCTTAAATATGGGCTAAGGTTTGTTCATGCTCTTTCTATCGATAGAGAATCTCTATGAGCAAGGGGGATGTGTATGTCATACACGCACATACATCATAGTGGACTTGTCCATGTGCACTTTATTTATTCTGTTCAAATATCTTATTAACTAAAATATAAAGCATGCTTTGAAAACTAATTCAATTTATTATTAATTTTGAGATTGTAGCATTTGGCTTACAAAAAGGCTTAAGTAGCTTCTAATGCCTAAAGTATGTTTATTTTTTAGTAGCATGTTAGAAAAGAAAAAAGCAACTGCCAAAAGAGGAAAATCTCTCTACAGTTCTCATTTCAATTAATTAAAAGAGCTGTTTATTAGAGAAACATAAAACCTTAAACTTATAACAGTTGTTCACTGCAATATCATCTTCAACTTCAAGCTACTGTTGAGTATCAACATTTGTAATATTTCTCTTCAACCTGTGTGTGAATTTATAACAACCAAAATTTCATTTCAAATATAAGTACTGAACCAGACAGTGTAATCTGATATGGTAGAATCGTTTGAGAGGATAAAATGAAACCTGTACTAGGAATAAGAACAAGCTACATGGAAATCCCTGGCTAATAAGTAGGCTGTTTTCAGGCACTTGGCCTGTAATATTTTAGCACTTTTTTTTTAAACCTTCTTTTCCATTATTTTTATTTCTGCTTTTTTTAAAAGAAAACCATAAGGTTAAGTTCAGTAAAACTTTTGTTTGGTCATCTTAGATCAACTTTTTCCTGCTAAATAACTGAAGATGGTCCACTTGTTATATTTGAGCAACTGTTTAATGGCACAAACTTATTTTCTCCAATTTCACCCTACATTTCATTTTTGATATTAAGCATTATTTGTGCTACTCATAAAGTTCTTTGCTATAATTGTAATTCTTGTGCATTTTTTATTAACTATTGTCTTGAAGTAGCATGTGTTTCTCTTTTGTTGACGAGGGAGATTTTGAAGTGGTGTTTGTTCTAGCCTTCATGCAAATTATCGAATATTTTCACGAGTTTAGCCTTCATATCAGGTTTGACACTCCTTAGTACAATGTATTTCATCATGTTGAAGACTACAGTACAGTGACTGCAGGGTCCAGTCCTACTTCTGTTGAAGTCAGTGGTGGGGAAAAGAACTGGGCCCTTCATCTCTAGTATATTTAAGATTGTTACCAGATTTGTGAGTGGGCAGCACTTTGTACTGAATAGATTGCCTCAAATTAGGTACATGAATGTACTCTAAAAGGGGTGTGGCCTATCAAACTCTGGCCTGTGCTCAAGGATTAGTTCTACAGTAATTTTGGAAAACTACTGTACATTAGTTACTTCTGTTAATCAGTGTTACTATGTTGACTGTGTGGTACTGAAGTATACTCCCTCTTCCTTCGGCATATAATATTCTCTTATTTCTTTTATATTTGCATAAGTAACATTATCTTTTGTTTTGGGCAGACTTGGATTTGTAAGAATAATAAATATCTATTACAGAATATTCTTGAACAAAAATATTTAAATCTGCTATCCTGTTCTTCTGCTGGACTTCAGGGATGTTGTCCACAGGAGCCTACAGTACTTTCCTTTCTGTTATAAATATGCAGTTGACCTATTTACATAATGTTAGGAAGAAAAAATGATAAAAACAAACATATTTGTCTTTCTGGAAGAGTTGTGTGTGAAAATCTTATTTCACTCTCCTTTACATTTCCGATTCACTTTTAGAAACTGCAGACTGAGGCAAGCTTCCTTCAGCAGGGGATGGCTGTTTAAGACTCACCCTAGAAGCCTTCGTTGCTGAGCCTCAATCAGTGGGACAAACGAGTCAAATGTGATTATATGAGGCAGCTCTTCTACCTACCACTAGGGATAGAATGCATTGCCTCAGTAGAACTCTCAGGATGTGTAGGCGTGAGGAGTTAGGGAATGCAGTCCAATCTTTCTGCACTGGCATCATAGGAGATTTACTACTGATTTCAATAGGCACAGATTCAGGCTTTGGATAAGGAAACTGAACACTGGAGTGCATAGCACTTTAGAAATAATAACATTTTAAAAGAGACCATTCCCAGCCCTGAAGAGGTTACAGTCTGATCCCCAGTTCTAGAAAGACTTCTGGATGGTAAGCTCACTCACACAAGAAGTACTTGGGAGGTGTGGAACACAACAGAGGTAAGGGGTTAAAAATATGCACAATGGGTGGAAGAAACAAAGAACAAATTTCTTTGATTTTCACCCAATCTTACATCTCTATTTTTATTTATTTTTTATT
The DNA here is from genome assembly GCF_003597395.2 of Chelonoidis abingdonii. Lineage (NCBI taxonomy): Eukaryota > Metazoa > Chordata > Testudines > Testudinidae > Chelonoidis > Chelonoidis abingdonii. The sequence goes on from NC_133776.1 coordinate 75,375,254, forward strand.
ACAGTAATGCTTGTGGCCCAGACAAGATCAGGGCCCCATTATGCTGGGCATAGTGTAATAGACAGTCCCTACATTGAACAGCTTACAATCTAATAGAAAAGACAGACAAATGGTAGGGGAAAGGAATATAACATACATAAAGAGAATGGTGGTTTGTTTGTTTAGACCAGGGTTTCTCAATCTGTGGGTCAGGACCCAAAATTGGGTCTCCAGAATGTTTGAAAGGGTTGCATGGCAGCTCCTGTCGCACAGGGCTGACTGGGCTTGTCTCCCTGCTCCAGGCACGGCAATGTCTGGGGTCTGAGCGCCACTCAGGTCTGGTCCAGCGATCATGATGGTGGGAGCCGGGCAGGCCAAATTTGAGTGAGCAGCACTGCAACCCCATGAGCCAGGTCACAACTCCATTCACACAAATTTGGTTCATTCGGGGGGATGCGGCAAACCTGAGTGGTGCTACAACCCTGAAGGTTGCAATGCCTGAGATAGAGAACCAAGCCCAGCTAGCCCCAGAGCACTGAGACTGCAGGAGCCACCTCTATGGGGTGAGTTCCAGGCATGACCCAATGCCTCCCCAGGGAACAGGATCTGGCCAAAACCATCCTAGGGTGGAGCACACAGGGCAGCTACCTCCATCCCCTAACTCACCTCAGTGCGCCACCCAGCCTGTCTGGGTTGGAGGACACAACTAAAAAATGTGGGGGGGGGGCATGTGAACTTGTATGCCCCCCACAAATTAAATGGATTAAAAACTGGCTAACTGATATTTCACAAAATGGAACTGTAAACGAGTAATCATCTTTGATCAGGTGCATTTTTAAGTGGGGTCCCACAGGGATTGGTGGTTGGCACCGTGCTAGTTAATATTTTTATCAGTGATGAAGTTTGCAGATGACACAAAGAAAGTTGGGGAACTGGTAAATAAGGAAGAGGACAGGTCACTTGTACACAGCAATCTGGAGTAACCTGACTGAAGGACTGGATAGTTAGAAAAGGACAGAAGTAGTGCTCTGTTTGGCTTCTTTGGCTATTTTTCACCAGTTTAAGATGAAGGAACCTCCTCCAGGAGCTGGATGGGGCACCTCTCTGAACATAGATGGTGCCCCAAGGATTCCCAAAGGAAGGGTGAGCTAGAGAGGGAAAATGTGTGCAGAGTTTATTACTTTTATATAGATCTATGTATTACACATGTGATTAAGGAAAGGTCAACAGTGTTGTAGAACTCTGTGTGAAGCATCTGTGTGTTATATGCTATACCTACCACGTGCTCCCTGAGAGAGTTAAACTGTAATCCAGAAGGCTCAAACCTTTGGTGGAATTCTGGAAGATGATGTGTTTAAGATACAGGGGCAATACGAGGAGTCAGCACTAGTTCTAGGGGCTAGGCAGCTGGAGTGCATAGTCACAGCTCTCAGACGAGGATGCTAAATACTGTGTCTGCGCTGTGAGTGTGTCCAGGGACCCTAAGACTGGGGCAGTCCAGAGACTTAAAACACCTGGGGATCTAGAGGCTGGAGTCTCCTCACAACAATCTGGCAAGCCACCAGTAGGAGGAGTGTGACCCAGTCTGGGACACTTGTTACACAAGTTAGAACAGATGATCACAATGATTTGTTCTGCCCTATCATCTATGGAACTGTACATTCTGCTCAGCATTGGATGGGGCTGGTCATAGACCCCTGATTCTGAAGGCCCTATCCAACATAGTCAACACAATTCAGATCACCCTTAAAACCCTGGTCAAGACCTGTCTTCATCTGCTGGGGCCTATGGCAGATGATACTTTCATTATAGACCATGCAAGACTGTGAATGTGATGCCTTCAAGGGTGGATCAGGACTGTTTATTCACTAAACATACACAGTCCAGCTACACTAATTTCCATACACACCTTCATGAAGAAATCTCTCAATTGGTGGAAATACCCTCAACATTTGTGCAGGACTCCCTTTCACCTGCCCTCACCCAGCAGTTACCATAATGACAGATGCATACCTCTTGGGGCGGGAAGTGCATCTAGACACCCACATGGCCCAGGACAGGTGAACACCTCAGGAAACAACATCAACCTCCTGTGAGTCAGAACAGTCAGTTACGCCTGTCTCCATTTTCTACCACTATTCAGGGGCAAACATATAAAGGTCATGACAGATAAGGTGTCATGCATGTTCTTTATCAACTGGCAATAAGGGACAAGATCCCCCTCCCTCTGTGCCGCAGCTGTCAAACTTTGGCATTGGTGCATATACAATCAGATCATCATCACAGCAGCTGACCTCCCAGGAGTTCAGAATGTGACCGCAGATACACTCACCAGGCACTTCTCTCAAGACCATGAGTGGGAGATATTTTCCATCATACTTTGGCAGATATTCTGGCAATGGGGCACCCTTCAAATAGACCTGTTCTCCACAGTGGTAAACAAGAAGTGCACCCAGTTCTGCTCCAGAGACAGGCTGAGTAACCGGTCCTTGGGGGATGCATTTCACCTTCAATGGTCATCAGGTCTAATAAACACATTCCCCCCAACTCCTCTAATATCCATAGTCCTACTCAAAATAAGAAAGGACAAAGACAGAGTTATTTTAATAGTCCCAACTTGGCCTAGACAAACATTGCTTCCATACCCGATACAGCTAGCTGTTCATTCACTGATCACACTCCAGGTAGCTCCTCATCTTCTCTCCTAGGAATGCAGGAAGTTCCTTCACCCCAATCTTGGGGTTCTCTGTCTCAAAATGTGGCTGGTCAATGGTTAACAGGATTAGAAACAACCTGTTCAGAGGAAGGAAAAAGAGAAACCATTTACCTGCTACACTTACTTACAAAAATGGACAAGATTTGCTTGCCAGTGGGACCTCAAACCCATTCCACTGACAACCTCATCACTGTCAGACATACTGGACTACATTATAGAACTAAAAAACTGAGTGCTCTTTCTGAGTTCCATTAGAGACCACTGGCAGCAATTATGGCTTTCCGTTCTTCAGTACAAGGTTATTCTATATTTGCCCCTCCAACGGCAGTGAGGTTCCTCAGGGGCTTGGGAAGCTGTTTCCACCAGTCAAATGTCCTCCTCTAGTTTGGGACCTCAATCTGGTTCTTAAATGTCTTTATAAGATCTCCATTTGAACCAATGTCTACGAGCTCACACCTCCATTTGTTGATGAAAACAGCATTTCTGGTAGCCATCTTGTCACTCAATGAATTGGGGAGATAGGGACCCTTCTGGCATACCCTCCTTTACAATATTTTCAAAGACAAGATCACATTATGATCACACCCCAAGTTTTTATCAAAAATATCTTCCAATTTCATATTAACCAGCCCATTCAACCTCCCTGTCTTCCACCGTAAACCTCACCTGGACAAAGAGGAGTCATCGTTACACATACTTGTCAGGTGAGCCCTAGCCGTGTATCTTGACAAGACTAAACCATTCAGAAAGACTCCCAATTTTTTTGTCTTGATCACAGACAGATCAAAAGGGTCTGTAAACTCTAAGGGTATGTCTTCACTACCGGCTGGATTGGCGGGCAGCAATCAAGCCAGCGGCGATCAATTTATCGTGTTTAGTCTAGACGCAATAAATCGATCCCCGAGCACTCTCCCATCAACTCTTGTACTCCAGCTCAGCGAGGGACGCAGACAGAGTCGATGGGGGAGCGGCAGCAGTCGACTCACCATAGTGAAGACACCACAGTAAGTCAATATAAGTACGTTGACTTCAGCTACATTATTCACATAGCTGAAGTTGCATGACTTAGATCGATCTCCACCCCCTGCCCCGTGTAGAGCAGGCCAAAACAACAACTCACCAAGTGGATACCCAACTGAATTAGCTGTTGCTAACAATCTTGTAATCTCCAAGCACTCTTGTACATATGAACTCATTCTATGAGATCTATTTCCAATTCCACAACCTTTCTAAAAAATGTTCCCATCATTGAAATACGTAGACTTGGGCCTCTGTACATACCTTCCTTGAGCACTATGCAGTAACTCACGATTCAGCTTCCAATGCTGCATTTGGCTCAGCTATACTTTCTTCAGTACTGAACTTGACTCCAAATCCTCTCCTCCTTCAAGGGAGCTGGTCAGTAGTCACCTAGAGTGAAGCACCCATTGGGACACTACTCAAAGAAGAAGAAATGGTTACTCATCCTGTGCAGCAACTGTGCTCCTTCAAGATGTCTCCCCCATAGGTGCTCCACTACTCACCCACCTTCCTCTCCGCTTCAAAGTTCTCCGCTATGGAGCTTCACAGTAGAGAAAGAACTGAAGATGGTTTACCCACACAGTGCTATATAACAGCATGGAGCACAATACTGACACATGCATGGGCTGAATGGATACTGCTATGAGAAATCTTCAATCAAAAGTGCATGGGGCACAAGTGCACCTAGAGTGGAGCAACCATAGGGAGACACATCTTGAAGAGCCACATTTACTGCACAGCATAAGTAACCATTTCTTTCTTGCACTGTGATTCTTTTGGAATTAGATGTGTTTATATATAGACCCCAAAGTTGCAAATACTTATGTATATGAGTAACTTTACACGTGTGAATTGACATCTCCTCATCAATTATTGGGAGTGGACTACATCCACCCTGATCGAATTGGCGTTGTCAACACTGGTTCTCCACTTGTGAGGTAACTGCCTTCTCTTCATGTGTCAGTATATAATGCCTGCATCTGTAATTTTCACTCCATGCATCTGAAGAAGTGGGTTTTTACCCATGAAACTTATGTCCAAATAAATCTGTTAATCTTTAAGGTGCCACCAGACTCCTTGTTGTTTTTACACATGTAGCAGGCCCTTGAGTTACTCATGTGTGCAAGTGTCTGCAGGAGCAGGGCTTTAATAATAATATGTTTGTATATGATATTTTACCAAGTTTAGTTTGACTGATTTTTTTTATTTGTAATTTACCTAGTTTTCTTTTGTGATTGTCAGTAACTTCACAGAAATGTTTCTCTATAATTGATTGTTGATCTCTTCCTTGAAAATAATAGAGGGAAAGGATGTTCTTATAGCTAAAAGCACAAGGGGAGTCAAGGATAACTGTGTTCTATGTTGGCTCTTTCACAGACTTGCTGTGTGTACCTTTGGCAAGATACGTAGGTCCACGAATGTGGGGTGGCTCTGTTTTTGAGTGCTCAACTTGAAACATGATGTAAAACTATATTTTCAGATGTGCTCCACATCTACTGCCATTGATGTCAATTAAAATACAGACCTTGGTGTTTCAAGTAATGTATTCCAGATTAGTGGATACTTTTTGAAAACGTAGGCCTTGGTTCTTAGTGCTTCCTTTTTCCCTATTTGTAAAATCAAGAAGATAATTTGTAAGTTGTGAGGCTTAATTCAATACAATTTCTAGGCACCTTCATTTAAAGAGAAAATGCAATAGAAGTTCAAAGTTTTCCATGTGTAAAAAGTGAAGGCATCTGGCCCTCTGCATTCATGTCTCCCATTGACTAAAAGATCTGCCTGCCCAGAAGAGCTGCAGCATAAAGCCCTTGCAAAACAATAGTAAACACCATGGAAAATTAAATTGTTTATTAAAGAGAGGGAATTCTATTGTTCATAATATAGTCATGTGGGGCTATGAGATCCTCTGGCTATGCTGAAGAGTTAAGCAGATTCTAAAATTGGATTGCATTAAGAATGGAAAATGTGAACATATACAGTCTATTCCAAGAACCCACAGCATCGGGGTAAATTAGTAGATGAATTTGTACAGTACATGGTTGAATCAGAGAGGGATATAGTGCGATGTCGTCCATTTGCCTAACAACTTGTTCTGAGAGCAAAAAACAAAGTACCACAGTATGTTTCTTTCTTATCGAATGGAAAGAATAACAGTCTCAATTCTGGAAATGTAAACGCCCATATTAATTTTAATTTTTGATATGTCGTAATTCAAGAGATGTTTTTAATCTCAGGATTGCTGGCACACAATAAACCACTTTAAATGTATTTGGCAAGGATCCCTGTGCTTAGCAACAGTTCCTTTCATTTAAAACTATTTTTTGAACCCAGCCATTCAAAGCTTTGTTCCACTTATTAAAATAAAGTATCATACTTCAAACAGTGAATAAAATCAAGAGGATAGAGTTAGAATACAATGCACAGAAAATATAAAAGTGAAAAATACAACTACTTTGTATAAATCATGTTTTTCATTGAGAGGGATTATAAAAATACAGAATACTGCTTACTTTTACGTGGCTTTATCGGGATATCCAATACTCCCCATTCTTTTTATAATGTCTTGAAATTCATTATGAGATTTAATTTTAATTGATTTTTTTATTTTGAATGAGTGATTTTGATAGATGAGAGACTGCTTTATTTTGGTATATTTTCCAGTCATAGAAATGATGTAAAACACAAAAGAGAAACTCCAACACAAAATATATTATAGGTTCCATGTCTTTTGCTGTTGGTTTATATAATTAAGTGAGCTGCATAGTTAATGTTTGTATATTTTGATATGAATCTCTTTCAAATGCACTCACTCTCTGTACATACTCTTCAACCTCATTTTTATTTTGTAGGCTAATTTACACTTCATTTCACATTTTTGTGAATGTAATTTTCATTTTGTTTTCATTCTGTCATAATTATTGTTTGTTTGGTTTTGGCTCTGGAAGAACAGCTAAGATAACGCTGACTTTAGGAACAGAATGTAAATGCTCTATTTGCTTGCATAAATAACCCCATGTGATTCATTCTTCACTACGTCCTATTTCACATGCATACCTTAGAAAGTAAAGGATGATGTGTAATGCCACACACAAATCCTATTCAAGCTATTTAGTAAAAGAGTTACACTTTGTTTAGTTTGAATTTACTGAAAATTTAATGTACTGCCTTATAGTCAAAAACCTCTTGGGAATTGTGTCTGAATAAGGATAAGGGCCTGATCTTGTGAAGTGCTGATTGACTCATAGAGAGTCCTGAGTGCTCTCAACTCCCAGTGAAGTGAAGAGAAAATTGACCTAAAGGATGTCAGAACTAGAGCTGTGCTGAGAAAGGTAATTACATTTCACTAAGAATATTAATATTTCAAAATTTGGTTATGTTCAGATGAGGAACAAAACACCAACATTTTGAAATTCTTTTTGAAAGAGAGAGCCTTTGGATCTGCAATTCCAGGGCAGTCTGCCTAGCTGGCTGTCCCAGGGCCACAGAACCTGGAAGGCATGGGGCCCCAGGCAGTCTGCATAGAACCCTGTTGAATTCAAACAGCCTCTGTGGAATGTTTTAATTTAGATAAATTGATAAATTCAGATGAAAAACTGTTTCATCAGAATTTCTCTGACCAGCTCAAGTCAGAATCTTCCAGGGGACAGTCAACACTCCACAGAGTAGTGCCCTGAGTAAAGTCTGAAGAATGTGTTCCTCCAGAAGGTAAACATCCGATTTGATTCATCTTAAAGTTGCATATCATCAGAAATAGTTTTTCATATATGGCTTTTGTTCATTCTTCAAGAAAAGCCTCTCTTATCAGAGATTTTGGCTGTGAACATGGTGCTGATAAACCATAATTTCCAGACAGAACATGCTTTGGAATCTGATAGTGGGTTAATGTACTGCTCTGTCACCTCTGGGGAAAACTCTATTGATCCTGTCCTAAATTACAAATGAAAGTTGAGTTTGTTTTCCTCTTTATTCCCCATATAATTAAAATCACCCCTCAGAAGCACTTTAGATTTGGCACTCTCCCCTCAAGAGTACCCCGTCCCAGTATTGTGATAATGTGCTCTTTGGCACTACCAAAATTCAAATAACTAATAATAAGGTTTCATCAGATCGAGTGAAATATATTGACAAATTTATAGTGGGAATATTTGTACAGCTTGGTATTACCCACTGCTGTTAGTTCTTCACTCAGCAGCACGGAATCACTCCATTTACTAGAAAAAAATATTTAGGTTTCCCCACATACCAAGAGTAGGAGTATCATAAAAATCTTAACAGTCAGACTGGGGAAGATTTTTAAAACCAGCCTCTTCAATGCTGCCAGTTTGTTATTCACAAATGGACATTCAAACATGGAAACCAAAGAATTAAATATCTGCCTATACCATTTGGGTGCACAAAAGTAGGTTTTAGCACAAAACTTACAGGTGCACATTGAGGCAAGGTGAAAATTTGTCCCATATGTTTGTAGGACAATAGCCTCTTTTTTCCCCCTAAAGATGTTCTTTACCCAAAACTAGTGCACATGGATAACCCTCAGGCATACTGGCAAGAGAAGATATAATACAGTGAAAGGTATGGAATAGTCCCGCAGAAAGACAGTCCTCACTGAAGAACTGCAGGATAATTCAATGACTCTCACTGTTAATTTTAGTTCCTCTGGGATTGGAATGATTTTTTTCTGCAGCACTGAACGATTTTTCAGCTCCTCTCATTGACTTCAATGAAGCTATGACAATTGACATCAACTGAGGGTATGCCCCTCCAGTCCTATGTTGGAATATTGTAGACAAGGAAACACAGCTATATCATTTTATTGTTCTGATCCCTTACATTCCATTTCATATTAATGACTTTACTCTTTTTATTTTCCAAAGGCCTTGTTCACAAGGCTTCTAAACTACCCTATTCAAGATCCACATCCTTCTCCTTGCCTTTTCTTTTGGCTCCCTAAGCACACCAGAGAATGTCATGCAGATTACTAAGTGTATTTCTTATTAATTTTGACCACACTGCCTCTGACAATTGATTATAATCCCAATTATCACATGTAGGTTTGTGGATAGAGTCATTAAAAAGAGTTTTAACATAATTTGAAGCCCACATGAAGAGTTTTCTCTGTGTTAGTACTTACTATTACCTGTATTTCTAGTGGTGCCCATTACTGTAGTTTCTGGGTGGATTTTAATCTCTGGTTTTCTGGGCACCTTGTGGAGAAAAAGGTTATTTCCAGGATGTTAAAATGCTAAATATATTCTGATATGTTTTTGTATCTTGTATAAAGGCAGCTTTTTTTAATTTTACAAACCAAATTGGTAGCTTTGACATTTATTGGGCTCCCATATTTTTCATTTATATTCTCCTTTGTCTTTGCCATCTGTTATGATGGTAAATAAGTTTTAAGTGAGCTATTTCTTCCTCAGTTACTTTTTCTGCAAAGTTTTCTTTTTTTTTAAGTTGCAGTTGGATGCCATATCTGAAGTCACAGCTTGTCTTCAAATATTTAGTAGAATATTCCTGTGCCAAGGGATATCAATCTGTCATTTGCATTACTTACACTATAATTAAATATTATCCATTCCTGTCTTTCATATGTGGATGTAGAGGTTTTTAATTACTATTGTTAAGGAATGAAGATCATCCCCCAGCGTTTTCCCAGTTTGCAGGGTGTTGACGTGGTTGCCTGTTGTAGATGACCTATAATTCTCATTTTTGATGCAAATTGTTCAGTTGTGCGGCAAGTGGGTATCTTTTTTTTTTTTAAGAGAGCAGCACTGATTTTATCTTCGTGTATAGTCACTCTAAGAAATTGTATAGGTAACTTCTCTAGGCAACATGGTACCTTTCAGTATATTTACTATCTATAGTTATTTCTTATTGTAAATGTATGCCTCTGGAGACTTCCACATACCGTACCAGAGGAGAGCTCTGACTCAGAAGTCAACATTACTCAGGAATGTCACTTTAATTTCATTTCTTTACAGAGGAAACTTTCTGTATACCCTGGTTTGCTAGTTTCCTTTATTACAGCCTTTTCTGTGGATATTTGTGACAGAGACTTTCTCTTAGTCCTTTGAGGATAACAAAGTAAAATGGCAGATGGTTTTGCTTCCTTGACTGGTAATACAATAAATGCTTCCTTGAAACTATAATTGAGTTAAAAAAAGAATTAGATAAGTTCATGGAGGATAGGTCCATCAATTGCTATTAGCCAAGATGGTCAGGGACACAACCCCATGTTCTGGGAATCTCTAAAGAACTGCCTGCCAGAAACATGGAATGGACTCCAGGAGATGGATTACTCGATGATTGCGTGTTCTGTTCATTCCCTCTGAATCACCTGGCACTGGCCACTGTTGGAAGACAGGATACTGGGCTAGATGGACCATTGGTCCAACTCAGTATGGCCAATCTTATGGTCTTAATTTTTTCATGAGCTCTCTCCTTTTGACAAAGAAAATGCTTAAAGTTCAAAGTACCACTAGTAGAGCGCACAGTTTTTTTTTTTACATTCTCATAAATTGTTCAAGTATTTTGTGTTTGCCAACAAAAGAAGTAGTTCTAGCCCATGAGTTTCCCAAAGCTGTCAGCAGACATGCTATGATAAATTGGTAATCATAGTTGCTCCTTCTCCCTCCTGCCCCAGCCTCTTAACCCCTAATGTTCTTTGCTTTCATGGCCTTTCAAGTCTGGTTTATAACAATATATCCATGCCCTAACATGTCTTGTCAGCTTCCTTTCACTGATACTTGTGTGGCATATGGTGTCAATGGTTCCATGTATATTTAATAAATCTAGAAATCTACTGCATTCATCAGTTGCCTCATCATGTGTTAGCAATGGATTCTTTGTGAAAATGGTTCCTAAAAGAAAAATATTAGATGAGCTTTAGCTTTGCAAGGCACAGAGGAATTGGTGTTTGCATTCTGACTTATATATAAGGACCCATGTACTATGTCTCACATAAGACCTACATTATGCAGAAAGGCATTCTGATTAAATAAGAGGTTCTCTAGCATTAAAATAAAGAATGTGTGCTGCATTGTTTTAAGCAAAAGGAAAACTGATGAACAATTAAGATTAACCCTTTTGTTTGTAAAGGAGTCTCACTATCAATTTGGTATTTACGAGCTTTCTACTATAGCAGTAAAGCTTTTTTATTATTTTTATTAATGCAATCACCATTTTTCCTTTCTCCACCTGTAAATGGAGTAATTCCACTTTTTTATGCTTTTTTCTAGTGAAATATTAGACTAATTTCATAGCTAATTCTGAAAGTTCATTCTCTTTCAGTATCAATCTTTGTTTTCCTTTTATTGTAGAATTATACTTACAAATAACATCATATCAGAACAGTAACATAAAAATATAGCTAATGCAATATCATATCATATAGTTACAGGTTTATTGAGTAAACATTTTATTTGAAGGAATATTCTACTAGCTTACCTACTATAATATAAAAGTGGCAAGGTCAGGGTCAGTGGCTTAGCTATTCACACCTGGAGAAATGTAAGTCTATTCAATAGTGATCAGTTTGAGGCCACAAAACTCATTTCTGTTGCAGTTTTTTGTTACTATTGTAATTTATAAAAAGCATATAAATGAATTCTATCTTTTTTTAAAGCAGGGTCTTGGATGTGGTATTGCTCTTACAATAAGAACTTATTGTAGGATATACTTTAACAAAGCCAAGTGTTGTTCCACAAAAGTCAGTATTTAGCAGCTCATGTTGGTCTGTGCCTGCCGCTTCAGAAGAAGGCTCCAATATGCCTACTCCCATATTCTAAGGGGTTAAATTCTTTCCTGGGTAAAACCGTGTGACCTTTTGTAGTAAGAACTCACCAGGTTTCAGTGTTCATGGACAGAACTCTGCCCAGGCTCAACTGATATTCGTTACACTTGGGGATACTCACTTGAGTCCAAGCCCACCCAATCCCTAGGTCCAAGCTCAGGTGGCTAACCCAAGCTACCACTGATGCTTCAACATCCACACTGCTATTTTCAGCTTGCTAGCAAGACCAGAGCTAGCACAAGTAAGTCTATTTGCACTGGGACACTCACCTCCCAGCTGCAGTGTAGACACATCCTTGTAGGCTAAATTTCAAATTAATGTGAGCTCAAGTTTGCCAACCATGACCCAGGACATTCCCTAGTACTACTACGTTTTCTGGAGTGAATCTAGAGGAGGTAAAGGATGCAGCCAGAAGTAGCCTGTTTAGCGGCAGAATTTAGACTCCTGCTGCCACAAACAAGTGAAGTACTAGCAAGCATTCCATTCAGCTGATGAGGATTTCTATAGACTGTGGGGACTGGAATTAACTTGCTTTAACCTCCTGTTTTAGAGGCCAGTCAACTGCTTTCGAAGATAGCGGTAGGTAAAATATTATTGTAGCATCTAGGAGCCCCAGTCTTGGATGAGGATGCTGTTATGCTGAGACTTTAAAAAGTGACCAGTAGTTTTGGGTGCCCAACTTGAAACCCCATAAATGGCCCTGATTTTCAGAAGGTAGATGCTCAGATATGGGGTTTTGCAGATCATTGTCCACATTCTGCCCCAGCAAAATTTTGTATGGTTTCCATCTCAAACCTGGCAAAAATGTATGGCTAGCTTTTACTTTCAGTATTTAATGTTTATTCAAACATGAATCTCAAAATGAAATTAGGTAATTTGGACTCATGTGGACTGAAACTGGAAAGACAATGTTCCCACTACAGTGGTGAAGGCACTGGCCCAGGACTCAGGAGATTTGGATTCAATTGTTGTCTCTGCAATAGACTTCTGGGTGACCATGGGCAGGTCTCTTTATGCCTCAGTTTCCCATCTCTGAAATGTGACAGTCACTTCCTTTTCACACCCTTTGTTTTGGCTATTTAGATATAAGTCCTTTTGGACAGAGGGTGTCTCGTACTATATGTGTTCAGTACCTATCACAATATGGCCCTGATGTCAGTTTGGACCTCTGAGTGCTACTGTGAGAGTTAATAAAAATAACTGACTGCAGACCAAGCCATCTGTCACAGAGCTCTATTCCTCTTTCCCTGATACCCTCATTCTCTGAGTGGGAGATTTGATGATCCCTTCCCTCTCCCTTGCATAATTACAAATATTATTATTCATCATAATATTGTCCAATCACTTGTAAAGCCAAGTATAATATTTAATTCTGATAGGTCAAACACATAAATATACAGAGTTGATTTGTTTAACAGCTATCCATCACTATTCTTAATCTCATGTACTTTGCTTCACATCATACTATTGCCAACCTCAAGCTTTCAAAAATCATGAAGGAGAACATGATTTTTTCTTTAAAAAGGGTTCTTTTTATTTCTTTCTGGGGCTAGAAACTGACTTTAAAATTAAATCTAAAATGAGATTCTCACTTAATCCCCTGACTACAGGAGCTGGGGCTTTAAGAAAAACACCAAATATTGCAAGTCTAACAATAACATTACAAGGGTTGGCAACACTACTTAATGTTTAAGCTGGATACATGTTAAAGTTTTGATTTTTTTGAAGGTTGAATTCTGTCGCAGTTACATCAGACTGAAGAGAACTTCAGTTAAAATAATGGGATTGTACAGATGTCATTTAGGATGAATTTTGGCCTGCACAATTTTTTATAATTTACTATGATGTAAGAGAAGGAAAGAACCCAGCTTCACTTTCAGAGCCCTGGCTTGAGCCTACAGGGCTGGCAGTTAGAAAAAAAAAGTTTTATTTGCACATAATCTGAGAGGCAATAAACGTGGAGCCATACAATGTCATTTTTAATTTGTGTAATCTAATTAATGGAAAAATATTTGAGTCATGTGGCCAGGTTCCGTCCTTAGGCATACAAAGCATACGTGGCTGCATTGGCACCTGAAAATTTGGGGTACCCTAGAGTCTTCGTGTCCACCCTCCTACCTCTTCCTATCCCTGTTCTGACCCTTCCTGCAGGCTCCCACCACAGCTGGCTGCTGCAGCCTGATGAGCCTTCCTCTGGAGGGGACCTAGTACTTAAAAGTGAAAAAGCCTTCCAGCCTGCCAAACTTATTAGCACAACATTGAAACTGTTAAAGAGCCATTCAAGTGGTAATGAAGCCATTTAACAGGCATTTGCTAATCCCCAGGTATATACTGTCAGTTTCTGAATTTACTGACCAAAAAAACCAGTTGTGCATTGGTGACCTGCAAGTGGGATGCCAGCAACCACTTCCTCCCCGGGGAAGCTTCACCCAATTTGCTAACTGGAGGTTCATCCACAAGGCCTGGCTCAATTGTGTCCCACTGAACGGAGCTATCTACCATGGGAATCGGGACAAGTGATGCAGGAAGTGCGGCTATGCCAACAAGATGCTACTTCACATCCTGTGTAACTGCAAGCCCCATTTGAGAGCTTGGCAGCTGCAACACAACACCATCCAAGATCGCCTGGCCAAAGCCATCCCACCACCCATGGGGAAGGTTGTCGTAAACTCTGCCATCCCTGGAACCAACAGCCAACTGCAACCAGACATAGTCATCACCAATGAGGGCCAGAAGATCATCATCATGATAGACATCACAGTGCCATTCGAGAACAGGGCCCCGGCCTTCCACTATGGCTAAGCGAAATATGCCCCTCTGTCTGAAATCTTGAGAGCTAAGGGTTACCAGGTCCAGACACATGCACTGATCATCAGAGTCTTAGGCGCATGGAACCCCAGTAATGAGTGAGTGCTGAGACAATGCAGAACTGGTCAACGCTACGCTTGGCTGATGAGGCAACTCATGGTGTCAGATGCCATCAGGTGATCAAGAGATATCTACATAGAACACATCACTGGACATCGGCAATACCAGGAGGGATGAGCTGGAGTGCTGACGAGAAGCGCAGTCAGGAAAATAACAAATACTTTCCTCATGGACTGTATTTTCTAAATGGACAACCAACCTAATTCTCAATTATTGAGGGACAATCTCCACTCATTGATATATTTTGCTTTCCACAACCAAATCTCTGTACAACTTTTCGTGAGTGATGTACCCAAGTATTCAGATTGTAGGATCTAAACTGTATTGTTAAATCTATTCACCTAAATTTGGTTTATTGCTGATTATGTGACTTATTATCAAGTGACTTTTAAAAAACTAACTTTGTATTTGTGGATCATCTAAGCACTATACCCAGGTGTATAGACACTCTTTCCCCAACCTATGTATTATATAAAAAATTTTAACATTTAACTTTAATAAAAATTTTAAATTTACTCAGAACATGTTAGTCTACAGGACCTTTAGTTTAAAATTTGTTTTAAAAATATTTCATTAGTGTGTTGCTGAAGATTATAAAATCACATCTCTAAAAAATCCTTACATCGATTTTTAGATGTACAATCTGAGTATTTATCTTTAGCCTTAAATGCTTAGATCATCAGACATATAGCTTTTAAAATAAATCCTTCAAAAGACCACCCTTTTCTAAAATACACATGCAAGCCCCGCCTGCTGTCAGGCATAGGGGCACCAGTTTAATAATACTGCATAGGGCCCCATAAATCCTAAGGACAGTCCTGCATGTGACCTTGAAAAGTGCAGTTTAATGGTAAGGGTAGATGTCAGAAAGTCAAGACTCCATAGTTCCTTTTCTTGCTCTTCCTCTGCCTCACTGACTTTGGGAAGTTAACTGAATTCCTGCATGTAAGTTTCTTTGTGAGTATATGCATGTAATAAACAGTTTCTTTGCACAGGGTTAATATTTTAAGTCCTCAAATTCCTCAAATGAAAGGCAGCAAAAAAAGTGCAAGGGAATATAATTATAAGCAAGAGTAATTTGCACAGCATTACTACTAATAGTATTACTATCAACTAAACCATTTTAATTTTCCTAATAGATCCTTTGTATGGAAAGCATAGTTGCTGTAATCTGTGATTGTGTTCTTTCATCACTGGATTCCCTTTCCAGAGTTGTAGTTTAATCTTTTGAAGATTCTGTTTTGCAAACATCTTCCCTGATTTTCTAAGTCTCCTTTCCCCCCTGCCCCTTCCCCTTAAGTCAAAGATCTTTCCAAGGTTAGTTTACTTGTTTTAACAGTGATTTCATTTGCAAAGAAGAAATGTATTAAACCTGCTGTCAATTAGCTGAATTGATAACACCCGATTGAGCAAATGGCGAGATGTATTTTTACAGCTGGGCTTCCTAAATATTTATCATCTCAGTTTAAAGTCAAGAAAAAATAAGTTATAAGGGTAAAGAAACATCAGACATATGTTATGTGTTACCAACTTATTTGCCATCGAATGTTTAATAACGATTTTTATTTTTAACATCAAAGAAAGTGGTTTTTAAAAATAGAGTATGAGACTCAACAAAGTCTAATAGACAAAAAAGGGTGTTGTCTATTAGAATAAATAGACTGGTGGATCTGTAAATATCACCTATATCTGGGCTGAACCTGGGGAGAGTTGGGGGTGAAAATAGCCAGCTTAAAAGTAGAATAAATGGGCTGGAGAAAAGTAATAACAATACCATTAAAACATATCTGCAGCAGACCTGAGAATTAATAGACTGTACACACCCGAAAATGAACTTCACAATAGAATGCATTGTTTCTATTTTGATCTCCATCAGTCTTAAAAAGAAAAATAGTAATATATATGGGCAGGTAGAGCATTCTGTGAAATGCTTTGATCAACAGGAAAATGCTGCTGAAAGTGGTGAGGAAGAGTGGACCAGTGCTTAGGGTGCTAGCCCAGGACTTGACACGTGGGTGCAATTCCTTCCTCTACAGCAAACTTCTTGTGTGACCTTTAGCAAGTGAGTTAGTCTCCTCTCTGCCTCAGTTCCCGATCTGTAAAACGGAACCTTACAAGGGCACTGTGAGACACTGAGATACCATGGTAACAGGCTGTAAAAATACAGTCTATAGATAGAAAATGTTGACAAATTGAAGGGTTTTAGAAATATTGTTATAAGCATTGCCTGATTAATGACTGGAGCAGCTATTATGCTGAAGAACCAACTTAGACGAACTATCTAGATCAGAAGTACTCAAACTTTTTCTGTAATCCCCACCACCACCAGTAATGGAATCCATCTGTGCTCACCCCACCCCACCATTACTGCACAGTTGGCTCAGCAGAGGAGCTTGGGCTGATAGCAGATAGGGTGACCAGACAGCCACTGTCAGGGCCGGCTCTTGGCACCAGCGTTCCAAGCATAAGAACATAAGAACGGCCGTACCGGGTCAGACCAAAGGTCTATCTAGCCCAGTATCTGTCTACTGACAGTGGCCAATGCCAGGTGCCCCAGAGGGAGTGAAGCTAACAGGCAATGATCAAGTGATCTCTCTCCTGCCATCCATCTCCATCCTCTGGGAACACAGTAAGTAAGAACTGAGAGAAACGAACAGGCCACCCGTGGTCACATTCTATACAACTATGTCAAAGCGCCCCCACGATGGAGAGACAATGGACTTCGCGTTTAACAAGTGGAAGTCAAACATTCCTAGTGAGGTCGAAATAGTAAAGGAGCACAAATGCTGCCAGCTTAAATGCATAGCCTGTAAAATAAGAATCGTTCGTAATTGTCTTACTAGGGCTTCCCAACTGTTGTTGCTATGTTGTTAGTTTTGGAAGCGCTGGTACTGTCCTTTTAATGCTTTATTCTTGAATCAAAACTCCATTGTTACTGCGCGCTTCTCGTTGTATATTTTTTCACCTCACTGTAATGATAGGGGATCGGAGTTGAATAATGGGGGCGCTACTGATCATGCTGAGTTCAACCCTTGCCTCAGGCAAAAATCTCATTCTTTTACTAACATCGAGCTGGGATGATTTGCTGTTAGCTGGTTAGAATAGGTTACCTCTCTGGGCGAGGTTTGGCTTTTTCCCAACGCCAGAACCGGTACAGGCTATTAATAAGAGCAGAGACAGTTAAACATCGACGTAGTGGGTAAGGCCACTAGGCTGACAATTGTTGTAGCGTGCTTTTCGTAGAACAATTCCATTATTCAAAGTAGTCTTTAGGCTTTTGGATAGTCAGTCCAATTAAACATACGTGTGGTCGTTTCTATTGACTAAAACCCAAATTTTTAGGAATAAGCGCAGAAGTTAAAACCGATTTTGTAACCCTCAGGCACCTACGCAATAGTCTAACTTCCACACAACGGTTCTTGTAAAAGGTGGGAAGGCTATTTGTTTCATTGTATTAAAGGGCTCTTTAAATTCACTAATTCTATTGCGATTTAGGAGTGCCTTTGTCCTCCTCCCCCGATGAGAGGTTTTGAGGGGTTCAAACAAAGTAGCGATGAAACATTGGGTAATTGACCATGATGGCGTCTAGGGTTAGGTGGAATGTCGCGCACACAAACGATCTGGAACGGGATCTGCGAGTGGAATATGAGGTATTGGCTCTCCGGGCGGTATGGTAATTCCCTCAAAAGTAGCATCTATGCACAAGATGCCCTCAACCAAAGGTCTTACGTATGCAATTTAAGCACTCGCCTACTTTATGGGATAGTGAGGAAGGTCTTCTCATGAGCTGAATGCGTTAAAGACAGAAACAAGGTTAGGAATTAATGGTAAATTTCAGAATGTGAGTGGGCCGCTCCTGGGAGCGTGAATACTGGTGCTTCCACAAGGGCGGCTCAGTCCTTAATCTCAGGGAACGATCTAAGGTACCTGCATTCTCAATTGGCCTAGGCTTTTCAAGATAGGAAAAGTTTCGATCTGCATGAGCCAAGAACTGTTGATTTCCATTTTTCCGTGTTAAACAGGATGTGCCCGCAGCTTGGCAGGTGCTTGTGAAGGAGCTCTGATGATACTAATACCTCAGATAGTTATCAAGACGAGTCGCTCAGAATGCGCATTCAGTGAAGAACTCTCGCTCAACAAAAGATTCTCTATCTCTCATATCACTAAAAAAAAGGGGCTTCGACAGGCCTGGACCTTACGAGTACTGGATCTGGGCAATACTGAATCGCTGATTGGGTAATGAAATTAATGGTGGATATAAGTTATTAAGTAGATGGCATGATGGGGAGTAAAGAGAAAAATACCCACAATAACCAATTAAACAATAACTTGTTAGTTAGGCTCGGTTAGAGAGGAGTACTGGAAAATGTATCAAGCATGTTGAAAACTTCCCAGGCACTATTGACACAGTATAGAAGGTCAGAAAAGAAAAGAGCGCTCATCGTTTTGTCTCGTCTTTCGTCATCGTCCTTCGTCCGTACTACGGTTTCTTCTCGAAGATTCCGACAGAGTTTGCGGCAGTTAGGTTGGGAGATCGCATGTGGGGGTCACAAACATCTGTGTGTCAACATCGTAGATTATGGATAGCTTGGATTGATGTATTCAAATGTCTTAAATTTGTCATTCATCTTCTGGTAACGTAGCATCTGAGGGTTGAACAAGATTGTGGTTCTACCACCAGCGATTCGAGATCCGTATGGCTTCCGTAAGTTCCATGCTGAGAGCTCTTTTTTGAATTGAGGACTGCATCGCAACACTGTGCTTGACAGAGCTCCGCAGCGACTAGGGTTCGAAATTCCAGGATAATGAAATTCACGTTCGGCTTAGGACTTTTTGCCCCCACTGCTCTATCCTGGCAGTGCATCTCAAGTATCATGATTGCATTTCTTCAGGAGCATGGTCACAATGGTGTTTCTGTGGTAGCGCCCGGCAGGCGCGTACGCAACTCCGGTTGATTCTTGTTAGGCCTACACTTCTAACGCCTAAATGCTGACAATGGCAATACTCAAGCTGGGTTTCAGCCTATCTATGTTTACATAGGGGAGGGTAACAGAAAATTCGAGTTTAAAGAGCCCTTGTTCTTCCTTCAATCTCCCATTTACGGCACTCGTTAGTGTGGAAAAAGGGTAGTTGCTACGGGTATAATTATCAGGGCTTACTTTTAACGTGCAATTTGGTTTAAACACGTAAGTGGTGAGACCTAGGGCTACGAACGGCTTATTGAAAAATGGAATGTTGTCAGACAAACGTGCACCTAACATATGGACAATTGCAGCCTGATGTTGACCTGTCCATCATGCTTTGATTATATTGGTCTGGGGTCAGAGCAAGCCCCTATAGTCTTACACAGGGGGACAAAGTCGTCCCAGTTTTTAGATAGAATGGGGTTTTGCCTCCTGAGTAGGCACTTGCAGGCATCAGTGCCCTTCATTTTTGAATAAGTGGAGATTGTGTAGGGATATAATGATTCCTGACCTTTACCGTTTTAAAATAAACCAACCTTCGTGTGTTATCAATGGGTTCTTTGGATTCTCAAGAATTTACACCCTTCCAAACACAACAAAACAGATTGAGGAGCAGTTACTCAACAGCTGATTTGGGGTGGTGATGTGGGACTGTGATCTGTCCCCTTTTCTCTTATCCCACTGATGCCAAAATCGCACCTACGTGTCCCACGACCCCCTTTAAGCGCCCGCCTTCGCGGGGGATGCTTGCGGGCTCTCGCAGCTCCTTGGATCGGTACCTCGTCACGTCACATAGACTGAGCTTACACAACCGAGCTGCCTTTGCTGAAGAAGCCATCACTCCCTCATGGCCCGCGGGGGAAGGAAGCCGCCCTCGAGCGAAGAACAGAGATCTACAAGACATTCTCTGAACTTGTTGAGACTAGCTCTACGGGCGCACTGAAGCAGCTTGCCCCGCAGGGATCCGTGGCTGCTGTCGCCCGTGCGATGGAGGTTCACAGGCTGGATATTGTGGACCAGCAAGACTACCGGGGGGGGTCTGAAAGCGTAAGCGCTCCGTGCTCGAGGATTTTTGTCTTATTTTGCTTCGTCACTTCACTGGAGGCGGTCTGCAACTTCCCTCGCTCAAGAGATACTGCTCCTTCCCTTAAACACTTATGAGTGGAACCGTTAACCCAAGAGTAAGATCAGGTGCCTTGCAAGTGCGTCCCATTTCTCCCCTTTGAAATGGAAAGGATCAACCGTGGGTGTTTTCGTTACCTTGGAGCGGAGAGGATTCCCCGATTTGATAGGAGTCTGGTTGCCCTCCCTCCCTCAGTTAGGTCCGGGCTGGGGGAGGGTAGAGAGGGGTTTTTGTTGTGCTGGGCCCCTGTTAATTTACAATATTCCTATTAGCTGTCGCCTGTATTAATGGAGTACTCATGGGGACAAAACAAAAAATGAGCTTCCCATAAACATCCGAAAAGGACTAATCAAGAGGTGAGTTCCACTTTGTGAAG